>NW_027441534.1:0-164000 GCF_964195595.1 Calonectris borealis
GTGTCTCTGCTCGCACCTAACAGCGACCTATCCCTTACCCTCATCGGAGCCAAGCTCCGAAGAGACCACTCCCCACGTGGGGCTCAGGTACTGAATGAGTCTGGAATCAAAGTGATGCTGGCCCTCACGGTCCCTTGGCAGCCCCTTCTCAGCCCCACCAACACCGGGGCTCTGTGCCTGTTCTCCCACCTAACCTCAACCGAGCCCTGACCCTCATCAGGGCCAAGCTCCGAAGCGGCCACCCTCCACGTGGAGCTTGGCACTAAGGTAACCAGAAATCCAGCTTGATGCTAGCCCTCACCTTCCCTTGGTAGCCCCACCAAAACCGGGGCTCTGTCTCTGTTCTCCACCTTATCCTCGACATATCCCTTACCCTCATCAGGGCCAAGCTCCGAAGTGGCCACCGGCCACATGGAGCTAGGCACTGAAGTAGCCAGGAACCAAGGCTGATGCTGGCCCTCACGGTCCCTTGGCAGCCCCTTCTCAGCCCCACCAACACCGGGGCTCTGTGCCTGTTCTCCCACCTAACCTCAACCGAGCCCTGACCCTCATCAGGGCCAAGCTCCGAAGCGGCCACCCTCCACGTGGAGCTTGGCACTAAGGTAACCAGAAATCCAGCTTGATGCTAGCCCTCACCTTCCCTTGGTAGCCCCACCAAAACCGGGGCTCTGTCTCTGTTCTCCACCTTATCCTCGACATATCACTTACCCTCATCGGAGTCAAGCTCCGAAGAAGCCACCCTCAACATAGGGCTCAGGCACTGAAGGGCAGCCCCGTCTCAGCCCCACCAATACCGGGGCTCTGTGTCTCTGCTCGCACCTAACAGCGCCCTATCCCTTAACCTCATCGGAGCCAAGCTCCGAAGCGACCACTCCCCACGTGGGGCTTAGGTACTGAAGTAGCCTGGAATCAAGGTTGATGCTGGCCCTTACGATCTCTTTGCAGCCCCTTCTCAGCCCCACCAATACCGGGGCTCTGTAGCTGTTCTCCCACTTAGCCTCGACAGATCCCTTACCCTCATCAGGGCAAAGCGCCGCAGCGGCCACACTCCACATGGGGCTTGGCACTGAGATAGCCAGGAATCAAGGGTGGTGCTGGCCCTCACCTTCCATTTGCAGTCCCTAGGCAAGCCCACCAACACCGGGGCTCTGTGCCTGTTCTCTCACCTAACCTCAACCTAGCCCTGACCCTCATCAGGGCCAAGCTCCGAAGCGGCCACCCTCCACGTGGAGCTTGACACTAAGGTAACCAGAAATCCAGCTTGATGCTAGCCCTCACCTTCCCTTGGTAGCCCCACCAAAACCGGGGCTCTGTCTCTGTTCTCCACCTTATCCTCGACATATCCCTTACCCTCATCAGGGCCAAGCTCCGAAGTGGCCACCGGCCACATGGAGCTAGGCACTGCAGTAGCCAGGAACCAAGGCTCATGCTGGCCCTCACGGTCCCTTGGCAGCCCCTTCTCAGCCCCATCAACACCGGGGCTCCGTGCCTGTTCTCCCACCTAACCTTAACCCAGCCCTGACCCTCATCAGGGCAAAGCTTCGAAGCGGCCACACTCCACATGGGGCTTGGCATTGAGATAGCCAGGAATCAAGGCTGATGCCGGACCTCGCCTTCGTTTGCAGTCCCTAGGCAGCCCCACCAACACCGGCGCTCTGTCTCTGTTCTCCACCTTATCCTCGACATATCCCTTACCCTCATGAGGGCAAAGCGCCGCAGCGGCCACACTCCACATGGGGCTTGGCACTGAGATAGCCAGGAATCAAGGGTGGTGCTGGCCCCCACCTTCCATTTGCAGTCCCTAGGCAAGCCCACCAACACCGGGGCTCTGTGCCTGTTCTCCCTCCTAACCTCAGCCTAGCCGAAACCCTCATCAGGGCCAAGCTCCGAAGTGGCCACCGGCCACATGGAGCTAGGCACTGAAGTAGCCAGGAACCAAGGCTGATGCTGGCCCTCACGGTCCCTTGGCAGCCCCTTCTCAGCCCCACCAACACCGGGGCTCTGTGCCTGTTCTCCCACCTAATCTCAACCGAGCCCTGACCCTCATCAGGGCCAAGCTCCGAAGCGGCCACTCTCCACGTGGAGCTTGGCACTAAGGTAACCAGAAATCCAGCTTGATGCTGGCCCTCATCTTCCCTTGGTAGCCCCACCAAAACCGGGGCTCTGTCTCTCTTCTGCACCTTATCCTCGACATATCCCTTACCCTCATCGGAGCCAAGCTCCGAAGAGGCCACCGTCTCCGCCCCACCAATACCAGGGCTCTGTGTCTCTGCTCGCACCTAACAGCGACATATCCCTTACCCTCATCGGAGTCAAGCTCCGAAGAGGCCACCCTCAACATGGGGCTCAGGCACTGAAGGGCAGCCCCGTCTTAGCCCCACCAATACCGGGGCTCTGTGTCACTGCTCGCACCTAACAGCGACCTATCCCTTATCCTCATCGGAGCCAAGCTCCGAAGCGGCCAATCCCCACGTGGGGCTTAGGTACTGAAGTAGCCTGGAATCAAGGTTGATGCTGGCCGTCAAGATCTCTTTGCAGCCCCTTCTCAGCCCCACCAATACCGGGGCTCTGTATCTGTTCTCCCACTTAGCCTCGACAGATCCCTTACCCTCATCAGGGCAAAGCGCCGCAGCGGCCACACTCCACATGGGGCTTGGCACTGAGATAGCCAGGAATCAAGGGTGGTGCTGGCCCTCACCTTCCATTTGCAGTCCCTAGGAAAGCCCACCAACACCGTGGCTCTGTGCCTGTTCTCCCTCCTAACCTCAACCTAGCCGAGACCCTCATCAGGGCCAAGCTCCGAAGTGGCCACCGGCCACATGGAGCTAGGCACTGAAGTAGCCAGGAACCAAGGCTGATGCTGGCCCTCACGGTCCCTTGGCAGCCCCTTCTCAGCCCCACCAACACCGGGGCTCTGTGCCTGTTCTCCCACCTTACCTCAACCTAGCCGAGACCCTCATCAGGGCCAATCTCCGAAGCGGCCACCCTCCACGTGGAGCTTGGCACTAAGGTAAGCAGAAATCCAGCTTGATGCTAGCCCTCACCTTCCCTTGGTAGCCCCACCAAAACCGGGGCTCTGTCTCTGTTCTCCACCTTATCCTCGACATATCCCTTACCCTCATCGGAGCCAAGCTCCGAAGAGGCCACTCTCCACATGGTGCTCAGGCACTGAGATAGCCAGGAACCAAGGCTGATGGTGGCCCTCACCTTCCATTTGTAATCCGTAGGCAGCCCCACCAACACCGTGGCTCTGTGCCTGTTCTCCCTCCTAACCTCAACCTAGCCGAGACCCTCATCAGGGCCAAGCTCCGAAGTGGCCACCGGCCACATTGAGCTAGGCACTGAAGTAGCCAGGAACCAAGGCTGATGCTGGCCCTCACGGTCCCTTGTGGCAGCCCCTTCTCAGCCCCACCAACACCGGGGCTCTGTGCCTGTTCTCCCACCTAACCTCAACCGAGCCCTGACCCTCATCAGGGCCAAGCTCCGAAGTGGACACCGGCCACATGGAGCTAGGCACTGTAGAAGCCAGGAACCAAGGCTGATGCTGGCCCTCACGGCCACGCTCCGAAGAGGCCACCCTCGACATGGGGCTCTGTCTCTGAAGTAGCCAGGAACAAAGGTTAATGGTGGCCCTCACCTTCCATTTGCAGTCCCTAGGCAGCCCCACCAACACCGGGGCTCTGTGTCTGTTCTCCCACTTAACGTCAACCTAGCCCTGACCCTCATCACGGCCAAGCTCCGACGTGGCCATCGACCACATGGGGCTTGGCACTGAAGTAGGCAGGAAGCAAGGCTGAGGCTGGCCCTCACGGGCTCTTGGCAGCTCCTTCTCAGGCCCACCAACACCAGGGCTCTGTGTCTCTGCAAGCACCTAACATCGACCTATCCCTGACCCTCATCGGAGCCAAGCTCCGAAGCGACCACTCTCCACGTGGATCTTGGCACTGAGTTAGCCAAGAATCAAGGTTGATGCTGGCCCTCACCTTCCTTGGCAGCCCCACCAACACCGTGGCTCTGTCTCTGTTCTCCCTCCTAACCTCAAGCTAGCCGAGACCCTCGTCAGGGCCACCTCCGAAGCGGCCACCCTCCCCATGGGGCTCGGCACTGAAGTAGCCAGGAACAAAGGCTGATGCTGGCCCTCACGGGCTCTTGTCGGCCCCACCAATACCGGGGCTCTGGGTCTGTGCTCGCACCTAACAGCGACCTATCCCTTACCCTCATCGGAGCCAAGCTCCGAAGCGACCACTCCCCACGTGGGGCTTAGGTACTGAAGTAGCCTGGAATCAAGGTTGATGCTGGCCCTCACGATCTCTTTGCAGCCCCTTCTCAGCCCCACCAATACCAGGGCTCTGTAGCTGTTCTCCCACTTAGCCTCGACAGATCCCTTACCCTCATCAGGGCAAAGCGCCGCAGCGGCCACACTCCACATGGGGCTTGGCACTGAGATAGCCAGGAATCAAGGGTGGTGCTGGCCCTCACCTTCCATTTGCAGTCCCTAGGCAAGCCCACCAACACGGGCGCTCTGTGCCTGTTCTCCACCTTATCCTCGACATATCCCTTACCCTCATCGGAGCCATGCTCCGAAGAGGCCACCCTCCACATGGTGCTCAGGCACTGAGATAGCCAGGAACCAAGGCTGATGGTGACCCTCACCTTCCATTTGTAATCCGTAGGCAGCCCCACCAACACCGTGGCTCTGTGCCTGTTCTCCCTCCTAACCTCAACCTAGCCGAGACCCTCATCAGGGCCAAGCTCCGAAGTGGCCACCCACCACATGGAGCTGGCACTGAAGTAGCCAGGAACCAAGGCTGATGCTGGCCCTCACGGTCCCTTGTGGCAGCCCCTTCTCAGCCCCACCAACACCGGGGCTCTGTGCCTGTTCTCCCTCCTAACCTCAGCCTAGCCGAGACCCTCATCAGGGCCAAGCTCCGAAGTGGCCACCGGCCACATGGAGCTAGGCACTGAAGTAGCCAGGAACCAAGGCTGATGCTGGCCCTCACGGTCCCTTGGCAGCCCCTTCTCAGCCCCACCAACACCGGGGCTCTGTGCCTGTTCTCCCACCTTACCTCAACCGAGCCCAGACCCTCATCAGGGCCAAGCTCTGAAGCGGCCACCCTCCACGTGGAGCTTGGCACTAAGGTATCCAGAAGTCCAGCTTGATGCTGGCCCTCACCTTCCCTTGGTAGCCCCACCAAAACCGGGGCTCTGTCTCTGTTCTCCACCTTATCCTCGACATATCCCTTAACCTCATCGGAGCCAAGCTCCGAAGAGGCCACCCTCAACATGGGGCTCAGGCACTGAAGGGCAGCCCCGTCTCAGACCCACCAATACCGGGGCTCTGTGTCTCTGCTCGCACCTAACAGCGACCTATCCCTTACCCTCATCGGAGCCAAGCTCCGAAGCGGCCACTCCCCACGTGGGGCTTAGGTACTGAAGTAGCCTCGAATCAAGGTTGATGCTGGCCATCACGATCTCTTTGCATCCCCTTCTCAGCCCCACCAATACCGGGGCTCTGTGTCACCGCTCGCACCTAACAGCGACCTATCCCTTTCACTCATCAGAGCCAAGCTCCGAAGCGGCCACTCCCCACGTGGGGCTTAGGTACTGAAGTAGCCTGGAATCAAGGTTGATGCTGGCCCTCACGATCTCTTTGCAGTCCCTTCTCAGCCCCACCAATACCGGGGCTCTGTATCTGTTCTCCCACTTAGCCTCGACAGATCCCTTACCCTCATCAGGGCAAAGCGCCGCAGCGGCCACACTCCACATGGGGCTTGGCACTGAGATAGCCAGGAATCAAGGGTGATCCTGGCCCCCACCTTCCATTTGCAGTCCCTAGGAAAGCCCACCAACACCGTGGCTCTGTGCCTGTTCTCCCTCCTAACCTCAACCTAGCCGAGACCCTCATCAGGGCCAAGCGCCGAAGTGGCCACACTCCACATGGAGCTAGGCACTGAAGTAGCCAGGAACCAAGGCTGATGCTGGCCCTCACGGTCCCTTGGCAGCCCCTTCTCAGCCCCACCAACACCGGGGCTCTGTGCCTGTTCTCCCTCCTAACCTCAACCTAGCCGAGACCCTCATCAGGTCCAAGCTCCGAAGTGGCCACCGGCCACATGGAGCTAGGCACTGAAGTAGCCAGGAACCAAGGCTGATGCTGGCCGTCACGGTCCCTTGGCAGCCCCTTCTCAGCCCCACCAACACCGTGGCTCTGTGCCTGTTCTCCCACCTAACCTTAACCCAGCCCTGACCCTCATCAGGGCAAAGCTTCGAAGCGGCCACACTCCACATGGGGCTTGGCATTGAGATAGCCAGGAATCAAGGCTGATGCCGGACCTCGCCTTCGTTTGCAGTCCCTAGGCAGCCCCACCAACACCGGCGCTCTGTCTCTGTTCCCCCAGTTATCCTCGACATATCCCTTCTCCTCAGAGGGCCAAGCTCCGAAGCGGCCACCCACCACATGGGGCTCTGGGGCAGACGTGGCCAGGAATGAAGGCTGATGCTGGCCCTCACGATCTCTTGTCAGCCCCTCCTCAGCCCCACCAACCCCTGCTCCCTTCTCTTTGGTCTCCCACCTAAACATCAGCCTACATCTTACCTTCAGCAGAGCCAGGCTCTGAAACGTCTACCCACCAGATGGCGCTCCAACACAGAGGGAACCAAGATGACTGGCGTTCGTTGCACTCGCCTGCCCCGGCAGCCCTTTGAGGTCCCCACCACCACCGGGGCTAGGCGCTTGCCGTAGCACTCAACCGTCAACCTTGCCGCAGCCCAACTGCAAAGCAGACGAGCGCCCCGTCGAGCTCCCACACACGTTTTGCCAGGACTGAAATATGTTCGCAGTGCTCACCTTCCCTTTACAGCCCCTTCTCAGCTGCCCAGCACCCAGCCATCTCCAGCACCGCAAATGCGCAACATCCAGCACACCTAGCACCCCTTGGGATCTTTGGCAGTGCTTGGTGCTGGGCATGTGTCGGTGCTGGGTCGTGGGGGTACTGTGTGCTAGGCCCTGAGTGGAGTGGGTTCTGGACAGGTCTGGGTGCTGCGGTTGCTGGGTGTTGGGCATATCTGGGTGCTCGCCATGTCCCTGTGCTGGGCACTGGGAGGATTTGGTGCTGGGAATGGGCAGGCGATGATCGTGCCTGGGTGGTGGATGCGGGCTACAGGCAGTGCTGGGCACTGGCTGCGCTGGGTGCTGGTCATTGGGGGTACTGGGTTCTAGGCACTGGGCATGCGGGGTGCTGGACATCTCTGGGTGCTGAGCATGTCCAAGTGATGGGTCCGGGGCACTGGGACTGCTGGGCAGTGGGGGTGCTGGGGACTATGCATATCAGGGTGCTGGGCATGCCTGTGTACTGAGTGCTTGGCGCTGGGTTCTGGATGCTGGCTGGTGGGCATTGTCTGTGTGCTGGTTATTGGGCACTGGCGGTGGTAGGCATGGCAGTGCTTGTTGCTGGGCATTTTCTGATCCTGGCTGTTGGGGGCGCTGAGCACTGGGCATGTCTGGGTGATGGATGGAGGGAGTTTTGGGTGCTGGGCACTAGGGGTGCTGGCTAGTGGGTATGTCCGTGTGCTGGGTATGTCCATATGCCGGATGCTGTGCGCTGGGGATGCTGGGCACTGGGGTTAGTGGGTGCTGTGCACTGGGGTTGCTGGGTGCTGGGCAGCGCGACTGCTGGGGGCTGGGAGTGCTGGGTACTATGCATAAGCGGGTGCAGGGTATGTCTTGCTGCTGGATGGTGGGTTCTGGGGCTACTGGGAGCTGGGGGTATTGGGTGCTGGGCACTGGGGTTGCTGGGTGCTAAGTCCTGTGGGTGCTGGTTGCTGGGCCCTGGGAGTGCTGGGTACTATGCATAAGCGGGTGCAGGGTATGTCTTGCTGCTGGGTGCTGGGGGTATTGGGTGTTGGCCACTGGGGTGTTGGGTGCTGGGCATGTCCTCGTCCTTGGCATGACTGATGCTGGGCACTGGGGGTACTGGCTGCTGGGAGCTAGGGGTGCTGGCTTTGGGCATTTCAGTTGCTGGACATGACCAGGTGCTGGGCGTCTCCAGGTGCTGGGCATGTGCGGATGCTGTGTGCTCGGCACTTGGGGTTCTGGGGGGTCGGCGGTGAGGGTGCTGGACGCTGGGGATGCTGGCTGTTGCGGTGCTGGGTGCTGGGCACTGGGGCTGCTGAGTGGTGGGCATGTCCAGGTGCTGTTTGTTGGCGGTTGGGGTGCTGGGTTGTGCGCCTGTCCAGGAGTTAGTGCTGGGCCCTGGGGGTGCTGTGTATGTCCGAGTGCTGGGCATGTCCAGATGCTGGGTAAACGGGTTCTTGGGCTGTGGGGGTGTTGGGTATGCTGGTTTCTGGGCACTGGGGAGGTGCTGGCTGCGAGACCTGTATGGTGGTGGGTGTTTGGTGTACTGGGTGCAGGGCGCTGGGCGTGCTGGGTGCTGGGCACGTCCGGGTGCTACGTGCTGATCACTGGGGATGTTGGGGGCTGGTTTGCTGTGTTCTGGTGTGTAGCGTGCTGGGCATGTTTGGGTGCTGGGCATGTCCAGGTGCTGGGTACTGGGCGCTGGGGGTGGTGGTCCCTGGGGGTGCTGTGTGCTGGGCATGTCCGGGGGGTGGGTTGGGCAGTGGGGTTGCTGGGTGCTGGGAATGTGCGGGTGCTGGGGGCTGGGCCCTGAGGTTGATGGGGGCTGGGCACTCGGGTTGCTGGGTGCTGGCTGGTGCGGTTGCGGGGCCCTGGTGTTGCTGGGTACTATGCATAACTGAGTGCAGGGTATCTCTTGGTGCTGGAGGTACTGGGTACTGGGTGCTGGGCATATCCGGTGCTGGGCCTGTGCTCTGGAGTTGCTGGGTTCTGTGCTCTGGGGGTGCTTGTTTCTTGGCACGTGCGTGTGCTGTGTGCTCTTCCCTGGTTGTGCTGGGTATGTGTGGGTGTTGGGCAGTGTGGGTGCTGTGTGGTGGGCGCTGGGCATGTCTGGGTGCTGGGTGATGGGCACTGGAGGTTCTGGGCGATGGGGAGCAGGGAAGCTGCCTGCTAGGCATGTCTGAGTGCTGGGCATGTCCGGGTGCTGGGTACTGTGCGCTGGCAGTGGTGGGCGGTGGTGGTGCTGGGTGCTGGGCGTGTCCGGGTGCTAGGCAATGGCGGTGCTGGGTGCTTGGCGCTGGGGGTGATGGTCTTTGGGTGTGCTGGGTGCTGGGCATGTCCCTGTGCTGGGTGGTGGGGGTGCTGGGCATGTGCGGGTGTTGGTTGCCGGGCCCTGGGTGTACTGGGTGCTGGACGCTGGGGTGGTTGGTTTCTGGGCGCTGGGGCTGCTGGGTTCTGTGCCCCTGTGTTGCTGGGTGCTGAGCATGTCCGGGTGCTGGCCATGTCTAAGTGCAGCGTGCTGGGCACTGGGTGCTGGGGGGTGGGGGTGCTGGATGCTGAGTGTTGGGTATGCTGGTTTCCGGGCACTGGGCGGAAGTGTGTGAGACCTGTGGGTGTGTTGTATGGTGGGTGTTTGGGGTGCTGAGTGCTGCAGGTGCTGGGCATGTCCAGGTGCTATGTGCTGATCACTGGGGTTCTTGGGGGCTGGTTTGCTGTGTTCTGGTGTGTTGGGCGCTGGGCATGTTTGTCTGGGTGCTGGGCATGTCTGGGTGCTGGGTACTGGGAACTGGCAGTGCGGGGCGGTGCGGGTGCTGTGTGCTGGGCATGTCGGGGTGCTGGGTACTGGGCAGTGGGAGTGCTGGGTGCTAGGTACTGGGGGTGCTGGGCCTTGGCATTGCTGGCTACTATACATAACTGAGTGCAGGGTATGTCTTGGTGCTGGATGCTTGGTGCTGGAGGTACCGGGTGCTGGGCATATGCAGTGCTGGGTGTCGGGCATATCCGGTGCTGGGTGGCTGTGCTGGGGTTGCTGGGTGCTGTGCTGTGAGGGTGCTGGATTCCTGGCATGTGCGTGTACTGTGTGCTGGGCCCTGGTTGTGCTGGGTATGTGTGGGTGCTGGGTGTTGGGCACTGGGGGAGGGTGGTGCTAGGTGCTGGGCATGTCCAGGTGCTGAGCAATGGTGGTGCTGGGTGCTTGGCGCTGGGGGTGGTGGTACCTGGGGCTGCTGTGTGCTGGGCACGTCGGGGTGCTGGGTTTTGGGCGGTGGGGGTGCTGGGTGCTGGGCGTGTGCGTGTGTTGGTTGCTGGACCCTGGCGTGCTGGGCGCTGGCGCTATCGGTTACCGGGTGCTGGGGGTGCTGGGTTCAATGCAGCGTATGCAGGTCCTGGGCAGTGGGTGTGCTGGAAGCTGGGTGTTGGGTATGCTGGTTCCTGCCACTGCGGGTGCTGGGTGTGAGACTTGTGGGCGTGCTGGATGGTGGGTGTTTGGTGTGCACCCTCACTGCCCACCACCCAGAACCCCAAGTGCCGAGCACACAGCATCCGGACGTGCCCAGCACCTGCACACGCCCAGCACCCACAAGACCCAACAACCAGCACTGGTCATGACCAGTACCTGGAAATGCCCACAGCCAGCACCCCTAGCTCCCCACACCCAGCACTCCCAGGGCCCAGCACGAATTCCCGGACATGCGCACAACCCAGCACACCCACCGCCAACACACAGCATCGAGACATGCCCAGCAGCCCCAGTGCCCAGCATCCACCAGCAAGACATACCCTGCACCCAATTATGCATGGTACCCAGCACTCCCAGGGCCCAGCAACCAGTAGCCCCAGTACCTCGGCTCGCTTCTGTAATTCTACACAATGAAGACTTGTGGCTTAGAAGTTAGGGAACTAGCAGGTGTGGTGTTTGCAAGTGTGTAGAATTGTAGTCTAAATCGTGTCTCCTGGAAGCAGTGTTAGACTCTAGTGAAGAGTAACCTTGGAAACGAGAACCGTAAACAAACGTAGTCCAGACGTGGCTCGGAGACAAACCTCGACCTTATAAGGAAAGAAAGGAACAGGTTCACAAAGAGTTCACGACCCCGCCGACCACCACAGACCACCCGAGACCCTCAAGGAGACCCTAAAGGTTTTAGTGCGCATGTGTCTAGGATGATGTAATACTATAATCGGTTCTCGGAAATTTAAGAAATATGTAAAAGAGAAACGGAAAATATGTATGAGAAGCATGGATACAAACAGAAAGGTGATTAGACCTGGTGTGCTTCATTTGTGGCAAGTCCACCGAGCACCCAGGCCTGAATAAAACAATCTCTCTCCTGAGCGTGTGGAATTGGTTCCTTGTGGAGGGATTTTTATTAAATAACGGTCATCCTATGAACATTCCAAGCACTGAGGATTTGTTAGTAATAGTAGAAGGCTGCTAAAGAGCAATTGTAGTTTTAGAGTCTCTGAAGTGATAGTAGAGCAGGAAAAACAGGCTGAGGAATGGAAATATCAGTAGATTAATAACGGAATGCAGGCGCAGGAAGCGTTCGCGTGGACACCTGCTTTTGACCAATCTGTGTATGTTAAGATTCGTGTGCTTGCTGACTGTAAACCAATAGAGGATTCGGAGGTGCGCGTGTTACTGTGGCTAGCTTATAAAAGTAGCACAATATCTTGAAATAAAGGAGAATGACCATACCCACATTGGGACTCCTCATTACTCCGGGAACGCGCTCCTATTCCGACCCATGGTCACTCCAACAGTTCCTTCCACGCCGGGCACGAATCCGCTTTTCGGACAACACCTAGCCCCCAGCACCCGCACCAGCAGCACCAGCAAGCCCAGTGCCCAGCACGCAGCAACCTCAGGGCCCAGCACCCAGCCGTGCCCGCCACCCGGACATGCCCAGCACCCAGCAACCCCAGTGCACAACACCCAGCACCCCCAGCGCCCAGAAACCAACACACGCACACACCCAGCACGCCCACCGCCCAAAACCCAGCAGCCCAACATGCCCAGCACACAGCACCACCACCCCCACTGCCCAGTACCCAGCACCCACACATGCCCAGCACCCAGACATGCCCAGCACACAGCACCACCACCGCCCACCACCCCCACTGCCCAGTACCCAGCACCCACACATGCCCAGCACTCAGACATGCCCAGCAGGCAGCTTCTCTGCTGCCCACCGCCCAGCATCCCGACCGCCCAGCACCCAGACATGCCCAGGCCCCGCCACACAGCACCCACACTGCCCAACACCCAGCACTCACACATACCCGGCACAACCAGGGCCCAGCACACAGCACACGCACATGTCAGGAATCCAGCACCCTCACAGCACAGCACTCAGCAACCCCAGCACAGCCACCCAGCACCGCATATGCCCAGCACCTAGCACCGCATATGCCCAACACCCAGCACCCAGTACCTCCAGTACCCAGCATCCAGCACCAAGACATACCCTGCACTCAGTTACGTATAGTAGCCAGCAATACCAGGGCCCAGCACCCCAGTACCTAGCACCCAACACTCCCACTGCCCAACACCCACCACCCGGACGTGCCCAGCACACAGCACCCCCACTGCCCCACACAGCCAGCGCCCAGTACCCAGCACCCAGACATGGCCAGCACCCAAACATGCCCAGCACTCAACACACCACTGCCCAGATCCCAGCAAACCAGCCCCCAACATCTCCAGTGATCAGCACATAGCACCCGGAATGCCCAGCACCCGCAGCGCTCAGCACCCAGCACCCCCACGGCCCAGCAGCCAGCACCGCAGCAACCAGCATCCCCAGCGCCCAGCACCCGGTCATGCCAAGCACCTGGACATGCCCAGCACCAAGCACGCCTGTGCCCAGCACACAATATCCCCAGCACCCAGTAGCCCCAGCACCCAGCAGCAAGAGATACCCTGCACCCGCTTACGCATAGTACCCACAGCGCTCAGCAGCCACCATCCCCAGTGCTCTGTACTCAGCTCACCAAACACCCACCATCCAGCACCCCCACACGTCTCACACCCAGCACCCCCAGTGCGCAGTACCCCGCACCCAGACATGCCCAGCACCCGGACATACACAGCACTCAGCACTGTCCTGCTTCCGGCTGGGACAGAGTTAACTTTCTTCCCAGTAGCTTGGGGGGTGTGCTGGCTTTTGGGTTTGGTGTGAGAGGAGCGTTGATGGCCCCTTAATGCTTTGGCTGTTGCTGGGCGGTGCTTGCACCGGGAGACTTTTGTTCTCTCTTTTCGGCCTCCCACAGGAAGCTCGGGGGGGGGTGGGGGGAGGCGGGGGGGGTGGGGGGAGGCGGGGGGGGGCGGGGAGCACAGCCGGGGTAGTTGACCTAGCTGGCCAATGGGGTATTCTATAGCATGTGACATCCTGCTCAGTATAAAAAATGGGAGGGGGCGGGGGAGGGAAACGACTCTCCCCCTCCCCCCCCCTGCCCCAGTTCATGACACGCGGTCGGCAGCGGTGAGCAGTTGCATTGTGCATTGCCTGCTTTGTATCGTCTGTTGTTGTTGTTGTTCTCATTGTTATTATTACTGTTCTACTTCGTTTTATTTCAACCATTAAACTGTTTTTATCTCAACCCGGGAGCTTTCCTACTTGTGCCCTCCCGATTCTCTCCCCAATCCCACGGGGTGGGGTGGGGGAGGTGAGCCAGTGGCTGCGTGGGGTTTATTTGCTGGCTGGGGTTAAACCAACACATGCACCCATCATACCCTCCACCCAGCACCCCCAGGGCCCAGCACTCATTCTCGGACATGCGCACAACCTAGCACACCCACCACCAACACACAGCCCCTGGATATGCCCAGCACCCAGCAGCCCCACTGCCCAGCACCCAGAGCACCCAGCATCCCCAGCACCCAGCAGCAAGAGATACCCTGCACCCGCTTATGCATGGTACCCAGCACTCCCAGGGCCCAGCAACCAGCACCCCGAGTACTTAGCCTCCAGCACCCACACCAGCCAGCACCCAGCAAGGCCGGTACCCAGCAACCTCAGGGCCCAGAACCCAGCAGCCAGCCATTGCCCAGCACACAGACATGCCCAGCACCCAGCAACCCCAGTGCACACAACCCAGAAGCCCCAGCGCCCAGAAACCAACAGCCCCAGTGCCCAGCACTCCCAGGGCTCAGAAACCAACATTCGCATGCACCCAACACTCCAACCACCCAGCACGCGGACATGCCCAGCATGCAGCACCACCAGGGACCACCACCCCCAGCACCACGCACCCAGCACTACCACTGCCCAGCACCTGGACATGCCCAGCACCCAGATGTGCCCAGCAGGCAGCTTCCCTGCTGCCCACCGCCCAGCATCGCGACCGCCCAGCACCCCGACCACCCAGCACCCACACTGCCCAATACCCAGCACCCACACATACCCAGCACAACCAGGGCCCAGCACACACACATGCCAGGTTAAACCATGACATGCACCCATCATACCCTCCACCCAGCACCCCCATGGCCCAGCACTCATTCCCAGACATGCGCACAACCTAGCACACGCACCGCCAACACACTGCCCCTGGACATGCCCAGCCGCCCCAGTGCCCAGCACCCAGTAGCCCCAGCACCAAGCAGCAAGAGATACCCTGCACCTGCTTATGCATAATACCCAGCACTCCCAGGGCCCAGCAACCAGCACTTAGCCCCCAGCACCCACACCAGCCAGCACCCAGCAAGGCCGGTGCCCAGCACCCAGCAACCTCAGGGCCCAGAACCCAGCAGCCAGCCATTGCTCAGCACCCAGACATGCCCAGCACCCAGCAACCCCAGTCCACAGAACCCAGAAGCCCCAGTGCCCAGAAACCAACCACCCCAGTGTCCAGCACCCAGTACACCCAGGGCCCAGCAACCAACACCCGCACATGCCCAGCACCCCCACCACCCAGCACACCCAAAGACTATCACGCCCAGCGCCAAGCACCCAGCACCACCATTGCCTAGCACCGGGACATGCCCAGCACCCAGTACCACCACTACCAGTGCACAGTACCAAGCACCCGGATATGCCCAGCACTGAGACATTCCTACCAGGCAGCTTCCCTGCTCCCCATCGCCCAGGACCTCCAGTGCCCAGCACCCAGCACCGGGACATGCCCAGCGCCCACCACACAGCACCCATACTGCCCAACACCCAGCACCCACACATACCCAGCACAACCAGGGCACAGCACACGCACATGCCAGGAATCCAGCACCCTCACAGCACAGCACCCAGCAAACCCAGAGCACACACCTAGCACCGGATATGGCCAGCACCGGATATGGCCAGCACCAAGACATACCCTGCGCTCAGTTATGCATAGTACCAAGCAATGCCAGGGCCCAGCATCCCCAGTACTTAGCACCCAGCACTCCCACCGCCCAATACCCACCACCCGGACGTACCCAGCACCCCCACTGCCCGTGCCCAGCACCCAGACATGCCCAGCACCCAAACATGCCCAGCGCCCAACACACCAGAAAGCAGCAAACCAGCCCCCACCATCCCCAGTGATCTGCACATAGCACCCAGCACACGCTGCGCTCAGCACCCACCACCCACAGTGCCCGGAAATCAGCATACCCAATGCCCAGCATCCAGTACCACCACCACCCCAACTGCCCAGTACCCGCACGCAGATATGCCCAGCACCCGAACATACACAGTACCCCTAGGACCCAGCACTCAGAACTCCAGTGCACTGCACTGTCCTGCTTCTGGCTGGGACAGAGTTAACTTTCTTCCCAGTAGCTTGGGGGGTGTGCTGGCTTTTGGGTTTGGTGTGAGAGGAGCGTTGATGGCCCCTTAATGCTTTGGCTGTTGCTGGGCGGTGCTTGCACCGGGAGACTTTTGTTCTCTCTTTTCGGCCTCCCACAGGAAGCTCGGGGGGGGGTGGGGGGAGGCGGGGGGGGTGGGGGGAGGCGGGGGGGGGCGGGGAGCACAGCCGGGGTAGTTGACCTAGCTGGCCAATGGGGTATTCTATAGCATGTGACATCCTGCTCAGTATAAAAAATGGGAGGGGGCGGGGGAGGGAAACGACTCTCCCCCTCCCCCCCCCTGCCCCAGTTCATGACACGCGGTCGGCAGCGGTGAGCAGTTGCATTGTGCATTGCCTGCTTTGTATCGTCTGTTGTTGTTGTTGTTCTCATTGTTATTATTACTGTTCTACTTCATTTTATTTCAACCATTAAACTGTTTTTATCTCAACCCGGGAGCTTTCCTACTTGTGCCCTCCCGATTCTCTCCCCAATCCCACGGGGTGGGGTGGGGGAGGTGAGCCAGTGGCTGCGTGGGGTTTATTTGCTGGCTGGGGTTAAACCAACACATGCACCCATCATACCCTCCACCCAGCACCCCCAGGGCCCAGCACTCATTCTCGGACATGCGCACAACCTAGCACACCCACCACCAACACACAGCCCCTGGATATGCCCAGCACCCAGCAGCCCCACTGCCCAGCACCCAGAGCACCCAGCATCCCCAGCACCCAGCAGCAAGAGATACCCTGCACCCGCTTATGCATGGTACCCAGCACTCCCAGGGCCCAGCAACCAGCACCCCGAGTACTTAGCCTCCAGCACCCACACCAGCCAGCACCCAGCAAGGCCGGTACCCAGCAACCTCAGGGCCCAGAACCCAGCAGCCAGCCATTGCCCAGCACACAGACATGCCCAGCACCCAGCAACCCCAGTGCACACAACCCAGAAGCCCCAGCGCCCAGAAACCAACAGCCCCAGTGCCCAGCACTCCCAGGGCTCAGAAACCAACATTCGCATGCACCCAACACTCCAACCACCCAGCACGCGGACATGCCCAGCATGCAGCACCACCAGGGACCACCACCCCCAGCACCACGCACCCAGCACTACCACTGCCCAGCACCTGGACATGCCCAGCACCCAGATGTGCCCAGCAGGCAGCTTCCCTGCTGCCCACCGCCCAGCATCGCGACCGCCCAGCACCCCGACCACCCAGCACCCACACTGCCCAATACCCAGCACCCACACATACCCAGCACAACCAGGGCCCAGCACACACACATGCCAGGTTAAACCATGACATGCACCCATCATACCCTCCACCCAGCACCCCCATGGCCCAGCACTCATTCCCAGACATGCGCACAACCTAGCACACGCACCGCCAACACACTGCCCCTGGACATGCCCAGCCGCCCCAGTGCCCAGCACCCAGTAGCCCCAGCACCAAGCAGCAAGAGATACCCTGCACCTGCTTATGCATAATACCCAGCACTCCCAGGGCCCAGCAACCAGCACTTAGCCCCCAGCACCCACACCAGCCAGCACCCAGCAAGGCCGGTGCCCAGCACCCAGCAACCTCAGGGCCCAGAACCCAGCAGCCAGCCATTGCTCAGCACCCAGACATGCCCAGCACCCAGCAACCCCAGTCCACAGAACCCAGAAGCCCCAGTGCCCAGAAACCAACCACCCCAGTGTCCAGCACCCAGTACACCCAGGGCCCAGCAACCAACACCCGCACATGCCCAGCACCCCCACCACCCAGCACACCCAAAGACTATCACGCCCAGCGCCAAGCACCCAGCACCACCATTGCCTAGCACCGGGACATGCCCAGCACCCAGTACCACCACTACCAGTGCACAGTACCAAGCACCCGGATATGCCCAGCACTGAGACATTCCTACCAGGCAGCTTCCCTGCTCCCCATCGCCCAGGACCTCCAGTGCCCAGCACCCAGCACCGGGACATGCCCAGCGCCCACCACACAGCACCCATACTGCCCAACACCCAGCACCCACACATACCCAGCACAACCAGGGCACAGCACACGCACATGCCAGGAATCCAGCACCCTCACAGCACAGCACCCAGCAAACCCAGAGCACACACCTAGCACCGGATATGGCCAGCACCGGATATGGCCAGCACCAAGACATACCCTGCGCTCAGTTATGCATAGTACCAAGCAATGCCAGGGCCCAGCATCCCCAGTACTTAGCACCCAGCACTCCCACCGCCCAATACCCACCACCCGGACGTACCCAGCACCCCCACTGCCCGTGCCCAGCACCCAGACATGCCCAGCACCCAAACATGCCCAGCGCCCAACACACCAGAAAGCAGCAAACCAGCCCCCACCATCCCCAGTGATCTGCACATAGCACCCAGCACACGCTGCGCTCAGCACCCACCACCCACAGTGCCCGGAAATCAGCATACCCAATGCCCAGCATCCAGTACCACCACCACCCCAACTGCCCAGTACCCGCACGCAGATATGCCCAGCACCCGAACATACACAGTACCCCTAGGACCCAGCACTCAGAACTCCAGTGCACTGCACTGTCCTGCTTCTGGCTGGGACAGAGTTAACTTTCTTCCCAGTAGCTTGGGGGGTGTGCTGGCTTTTGGGTTTGGTGTGAGAGGAGCGTTGATGGCCCCTTAATGCTTTGGCTGTTGCTGGGCGGTGCTTGCACCGGGAGACTTTTGTTCTCTCTTTTCGGCCTCCCACAGGAAGCTCGGGGGGGGGGGTGGGGGGAGGGGGGTGGGGAGCACAGCCGGGGTAGTTGACCCAGCTGGCCAATGGGGTATTCTATAGCATGTGACATCCTGCTCAGTATAAAAAATGGGAGGGGGCGGGGGAGGGGACTCTCCCCCCCCCCGTTCACGACACACGGTCGACAGCGGTGAGCAGTTGCATTGTGCATTGCCTGCTTTGTATCGTCTGTTGTTGTTGTTGTTCTCATTGTTATTATTACTGTTCTACTTCGTTTTATTTCAACCATTAAACTGTTTTTATCTCAACCCGGGAGCTTTCCTACTTGTGCCCTCCCGATTCTCTCCCCAATCCCACGGGGTGGGGGGCGGAGGAGAGCCAGTGGCTGCGTGGGGTTTATTTGCTGGCTGGGGTTAAACCAACACATGCACCCATCATACCCTCCACCCAGCACCCCCAGGGCCCAGCACTCATTCTCGGACATGCGCACAACCTAGCACACCCACCACCAACACACAGCCCCTGGATATGCCCAGCACCCAGCAGCCCCACTGCCCAGCACCCAGAGCACCCAGCATCCCCAGCACCCAGCAGCAAGAGATACCCTGCACCCGCTTATGCATGGTACCCAGCACTCCCAGGGCCCAGCAACCAGCACCCCGAGTACTTAGCCTCCAGCACCCACACCAGCCAGCACCCAGCAAGGCCGGTACCCAGCAACCTCAGGGCCCAGAACCCAGCAGCCAGCCATTGCCCAGCACACAGACATGCCCAGCACCCAGCAACCCCAGTGCACACAACCCAGAAGCCCCAGCGCCCAGAAACCAACAGCCCCAGTGCCCAGCACTCCCAGGGCTCAGAAACCAACATTCGCATGCACCCAACACTCCAACCACCCAGCACGCGGACATGCCCAGCATGCAGCACCACCAGGGACCACCACCCCCAGCACCACGCACCCAGCACTACCACTGCCCAGCACCTGGACATGCCCAGCACCCAGATGTGCCCAGCAGGCAGCTTCCCTGCTGCCCACCGCCCAGCATCGCGACCGCCCAGCACCCCGACCACCCAGCACCCACACTGCCCAATACCCAGCACCCACACATACCCAGCACAACCAGGGCCCAGCACACACACATGCCAGGTTAAACCATGACATGCACCCATCATACCCTCCACCCAGCACCCCCATGGCCCAGCACTCATTCCCAGACATGCGCACAACCTAGCACACGCACCGCCAACACACTGCCCCTGGACATGCCCAGCCGCCCCAGTGCCCAGCACCCAGTAGCCCCAGCACCAAGCAGCAAGAGATACCCTGCACCTGCTTATGCATAATACCCAGCACTCCCAGGGCCCAGCAACCAGCACTTAGCCCCCAGCACCCACACCAGCCAGCACCCAGCAAGGCCGGTGCCCAGCACCCAGCAACCTCAGGGCCCAGAACCCAGCAGCCAGCCATTGCTCAGCACCCAGACATGCCCAGCACCCAGCAACCCCAGTCCACAGAACCCAGAAGCCCCAGTGCCCAGAAACCAACCACCCCAGTGTCCAGCACCCAGTACACCCAGGGCCCAGCAACCAACACCCGCACATGCCCAGCACCCCCACCACCCAGCACACCCAAAGACTATCACGCCCAGCGCCAAGCACCCAGCACCACCATTGCCTAGCACCGGGACATGCCCAGCACCCAGTACCACCACTACCAGTGCACAGTACCAAGCACCCGGATATGCCCAGCACTGAGACATTCCTACCAGGCAGCTTCCCTGCTCCCCATCGCCCAGGACCTCCAGTGCCCAGCACCCAGCACCGGGACATGCCCAGCGCCCACCACACAGCACCCATACTGCCCAACACCCAGCACCCACACATACCCAGCACAACCAGGGCACAGCACACGCACATGCCAGGAATCCAGCACCCTCACAGCACAGCACCCAGCAAACCCAGAGCACACACCTAGCACCGGATATGGCCAGCACCGGATATGGCCAGCACCAAGACATACCCTGCGCTCAGTTATGCATAGTACCAAGCAATGCCAGGGCCCAGCATCCCCAGTGCTTAGCACCCAGCACTCCCACCGCCCAATACCCACCACCCGGACGTACCCAGCACCCCCACTGCCCGTGCCCAGCACCCAGACATGCCCAGCACCCAAACATGCCCAGCGCCCAACACACCAGAAAGCAGCAAACCAGCCCCCACCATCCCCAGTGATCTGCACATAGCACCCAGCACACGCTGCGCTCAGCACCCACCACCCACAGTGCCCGGAAATCAGCATACCCAATGCCCAGCATCCAGTACCACCACCACCCCAACTGCCCAGTACCCGCACGCAGATATGCCCAGCACCCGGACATACACAGTACCCCTAGGACCCAGCACTCAGAACTCCAGTGCACTGCACTGTCCTGCTTCTGGCTGGGACAGAGTTAACTTTCTTCCCAGTAGCTTGGGAGGTGTGCTGGCTTTTGGGTTTGGTGTGAGAGGAGCGTTGATGGCCCCTTAATGCTTTGGCTGTTGCTGGGCGGTGCTTGCACCGGGAGACTTTTGTTCTCTCTTTTCGGCCTCCCACAGGAAGCTCGGGGGGGGGGTGGGGGGAGGGGGGTGGGGAGCACAGCCGGGGTAGTTGACCCAGCTGGCCAATGGGGTATTCTATAGCATGTGACATCCTGCTCAGTATAAAAAATGGGAGGGGGCGGGGGAGGGGACTCTCCCCCCCCCGTTCACGATACACGGTCGACAGCGGTGAGCAGTTGCATTGTGCATTGCCTGCTTTGTATCGTCTGTTGTTGTTGTTGTTCTCATTGTTATTATTACTGTTCTACTTCGTTTTATTTCAACCATTAAACTGTTTTTATCTCAACCCGGGAGCTTTCCTACTTGTGCCCTCCCGATTCTCTCCCCAATCCCACGGGGTGGGGTGGGGGAGGTGAGCCAGTGGCTGCGTGGGGTTTATTTGCTGGCTGGGGTTAAACCAACACATGCACCCATCATACCCTCCACCCAGCACCCCCAGGGCCCAGCACTCATTCTCGGACATGCGCACAACCTAGCACACCCACCACCAACACACAGCCCCTGGATATGCCCAGCACCCAGCAGCCCCACTGCCCAGCACCCAGAGCACCCAGCATCCCCAGCACCCAGCAGCAAGAGATACCCTGCACCCGCTTATGCATGGTACCCAGCACTCCCAGGGCCCAGCAACCAGCACCCCGAGTACTTAGCCTCCAGCACCCACACCAGCCAGCACCCAGCAAGGCCGGTACCCAGCAACCTCAGGGCCCAGAACCCAGCAGCCAGCCATTGCCCAGCACACAGACATGCCCAGCACCCAGCAACCCCAGTGCACACAACCCAGAAGCCCCAGCGCCCAGAAACCAACAGCCCCAGTGCCCAGCACTCCCAGGGCTCAGAAACCAACATTCGCATGCACCCAACACTCCAACCACCCAGCACGCGGACATGCCCAGCATGCAGCACCACCAGGGACCACCACCCCCAGCACCACGCACCCAGCACTACCACTGCCCAGCACCTGGACATGCCCAGCACCCAGATGTGCCCAGCAGGCAGCTTCCCTGCTGCCCACCGCCCAGCATCGCGACCGCCCAGCACCCCGACCACCCAGCACCCACACTGCCCAATACCCAGCACCCACACATACCCAGCACAACCAGGGCCCAGCACACACACATGCCAGGTTAAACCATGACATGCACCCATCATACCCTCCACCCAGCACCCCCATGGCCCAGCACTCATTCCCAGACATGCGCACAACCTAGCACACGCACCGCCAACACACTGCCCCTGGACATGCCCAGCCGCCCCAGTGCCCAGCACCCAGTAGCCCCAGCACCAAGCAGCAAGAGATACCCTGCACCTGCTTATGCATAATACCCAGCACTCCCAGGGCCCAGCAACCAGCACTTAGCCCCCAGCACCCACACCAGCCAGCACCCAGCAAGGCCGGTGCCCAGCACCCAGCAACCTCAGGGCCCAGAACCCAGCAGCCAGCCATTGCTCAGCACCCAGACATGCCCAGCACCCAGCAACCCCAGTCCACAGAACCCAGAAGCCCCAGTGCCCAGAAACCAACCACCCCAGTGTCCAGCACCCAGTACACCCAGGGCCCAGCAACCAACACCCGCACATGCCCAGCACCCCCACCACCCAGCACACCCAAAGACTATCACGCCCAGCGCCAAGCACCCAGCACCACCATTGCCTAGCACCGGGACATGCCCAGCACCCAGTACCACCACTACCAGTGCACAGTACCAAGCACCCGGATATGCCCAGCACTGAGACATTCCTACCAGGCAGCTTCCCTGCTCCCCATCGCCCAGGACCTCCAGTGCCCAGCACCCAGCACCGGGACATGCCCAGCGCCCACCACACAGCACCCATACTGCCCAACACCCAGCACCCACACATACCCAGCACAACCAGGGCACAGCACACGCACATGCCAGGAATCCAGCACCCTCACAGCACAGCACCCAGCAAACCCAGAGCACACACCTAGCACCGGATATGGCCAGCACCGGATATGGCCAGCACCAAGACATACCCTGCGCTCAGTTATGCATAGTACCAAGCAATGCCAGGGCCCAGCATCCCCAGTGCTTAGCACCCAGCACTCCCACCGCCCAATACCCACCACCCGGACGTACCCAGCACCCCCACTGCCCGTGCCCAGCACCCAGACATGCCCAGCACCCAAACATGCCCAGCGCCCAACACACCAGAAAGCAGCAAACCAGCCCCCACCATCCCCAGTGATCTGCACATAGCACCCAGCACACGCTGCGCTCAGCACCCACCACCCACAGTGCCCGGAAATCAGCATACCCAATGCCCAGCATCCAGTACCACCACCACCCCAACTGCCCAGTACCCGCACGCAGATATGCCCAGCACCCGGACATACACGGTACCCCTAGGACCCAGCACTCAGAACTCCAGTGCACTGCACTGTCCTGCTTCTGGCTGGGACAGAGTTAACTTTCTTCCCAGTAGCTTGGGAGGTGTGCTGGCTTTTGGGTTTGGTGTGAGAGGAGCGTTGATGGCCCCTTAATGCTTTGGCTGTTGCTGGGCGGTGCTTGCACCGGGAGACTTTTGTTCTCTCTTTTCGGCCTCCCACAGGAAGCTCGGGGGGGGGGTGGGGGGAGGGGGGTGGGGAGCACAGCCGGGGTAGTTGACCCAGCTGGCCAATGGGGTATTCTATAGCATGTGACATCCTGCTCAGTATAAAAAATGGGAGGGGGCGGGGGAGGGGACTCTCCCCCCCCCGTTCACGATACACGGTCGACAGCGGTGAGCAGTTGCATTGTGCATTGCCTGCTTTGTATCGTCTGTTGTTGTTGTTGTTCTCATTGTTATTATTACTGTTCTACTTCGTTTTATTTCAACCATTAAACTGTTTTTATCTCAACCCGGGAGCTTTCCTACTTGTGCCCTCCCGATTCTCTCCCCAATCCCACGGGGTGGGGTGGGGGAGGTGAGCCAGTGGCTGCGTGGGGTTTATTTGCTGGCTGGGGTTAAACCAACACATGCACCCATCATACCCTCCACCCAGCACCCCCAGGGCCCAGCACTCATTCTCGGACATGCGCACAACCTAGCACACCCACCACCAACACACAGCCCCTGGATATGCCCAGCACCCAGCAGCCCCACTGCCCAGCACCCAGAGCACCCAGCATCCCCAGCACCCAGCAGCAAGAGATACCCTGCACCCGCTTATGCATGGTACCCAGCACTCCCAGGGCCCAGCAACCAGCACCCCGAGTACTTAGCCTCCAGCACCCACACCAGCCAGCACCCAGCAAGGCCGGTACCCAGCAACCTCAGGGCCCAGAACCCAGCAGCCAGCCATTGCCCAGCACACAGACATGCCCAGCACCCAGCAACCCCAGTGCACACAACCCAGAAGCCCCAGCGCCCAGAAACCAACAGCCCCAGTGCCCAGCACTCCCAGGGCTCAGAAACCAACATTCGCATGCACCCAACACTCCAACCACCCAGCACGCGGACATGCCCAGCATGCAGCACCACCAGGGACCACCACCCCCAGCACCACGCACCCAGCACTACCACTGCCCAGCACCTGGACATGCCCAGCACCCAGATGTGCCCAGCAGGCAGCTTCCCTGCTGCCCACCGCCCAGCATCGCGACCGCCCAGCACCCCGACCACCCAGCACCCACACTGCCCAATACCCAGCACCCACACATACCCAGCACAACCAGGGCCCAGCACACACACATGCCAGGTTAAACCATGACATGCACCCATCATACCCTCCACCCAGCACCCCCATGGCCCAGCACTCATTCCCAGACATGCGCACAACCTAGCACACGCACCGCCAACACACTGCCCCTGGACATGCCCAGCCGCCCCAGTGCCCAGCACCCAGTAGCCCCAGCACCAAGCAGCAAGAGATACCCTGCACCTGCTTATGCATAATACCCAGCACTCCCAGGGCCCAGCAACCAGCACTTAGCCCCCAGCACCCACACCAGCCAGCACCCAGCAAGGCCGGTGCCCAGCACCCAGCAACCTCAGGGCCCAGAACCCAGCAGCCAGCCATTGCTCAGCACCCAGACATGCCCAGCACCCAGCAACCCCAGTCCACAGAACCCAGAAGCCCCAGTGCCCAGAAACCAACCACCCCAGTGTCCAGCACCCAGTACACCCAGGGCCCAGCAACCAACACCCGCACATGCCCAGCACCCCCACCACCCAGCACACCCAAAGACTATCACGCCCAGCGCCAAGCACCCAGCACCACCATTGCCTAGCACCGGGACATGCCCAGCACCCAGTACCACCACTACCAGTGCACAGTACCAAGCACCCGGATATGCCCAGCACTGAGACATTCCTACCAGGCAGCTTCCCTGCTCCCCATCGCCCAGGACCTCCAGTGCCCAGCACCCAGCACCGGGACATGCCCAGCGCCCACCACACAGCACCCATACTGCCCAACACCCAGCACCCACACATACCCAGCACAACCAGGGCACAGCACACGCACATGCCAGGAATCCAGCACCCTCACAGCACAGCACCCAGCAAACCCAGAGCACACACCTAGCACCGGATATGGCCAGCACCGGATATGGCCAGCACCAAGACATACCCTGCGCTCAGTTATGCATAGTACCAAGCAATGCCAGGGCCCAGCATCCCCAGTGCTTAGCACCCAGCACTCCCACCGCCCAATACCCACCACCCGGACGTACCCAGCACCCCCACTGCCCGTGCCCAGCACCCAGACATGCCCAGCACCCAAACATGCCCAGCGCCCAACACACCAGAAAGCAGCAAACCAGCCCCCACCATCCCCAGTGATCTGCACATAGCACCCAGCACACGCTGCGCTCAGCACCCACCACCCACAGTGCCCGGAAATCAGCATACCCAATGCCCAGCATCCAGTACCACCACCACCCCAACTGCCCAGTACCCGCACGCGGATATGCCCAGCACCCGAACATACACGGTACCCCTAGGACCCAGCACTCAGAACTCCAGTGCACTGCACTGTCCTGCTTCTGGCTGGGACAGAGTTAACTTTCTTCCCAGTAGCTTGGGAGGTGTGCTGGCTTTTGGGTTTGGTGTGAGAGGAGCGTTGATGGCCCCTTAATGCTTTGGCTGTTGCTGGGCGGTGCTTGCACCGGGAGACTTTTGTTCTCTCTTTTCGGCCTCCCACAGGAAGCTCGGGGGGGGGGTGGGGGGAGGGGGGTGGGGAGCACAGCCGGGGTAGTTGACCCAGCTGGCCAATGGGGTATTCTATAGCATGTGACATCCTGCTCAGTATAAAAAATGGGAGGGGGCGGGGGAGGGGACTCTCCCCCCCCCGTTCACGATACACGGTCGACAGCGGTGAGCAGTTGCATTGTGCATTGCCTGCTTTGTATCGTCTGTTGTTGTTGTTGTTCTCATTGTTATTATTACTGTTCTACTTCGTTTTATTTCAACCATTAAACTGTTTTTATCTCAACCCGGGAGCTTTCCTACTTGTGCCCTCCCGATTCTCTCCCCAATCCCACGGGGTGGGGTGGGGGAGGTGAGCCAGTGGCTGCGTGGGGTTTATTTGCTGGCTGGGGTTAAACCAACACATGCACCCATCATACCCTCCACCCAGCACCCCCAGGGCCCAGCACTCATTCTCGGACATGCGCACAACCTAGCACACCCACCACCAACACACAGCCCCTGGATATGCCCAGCACCCAGCAGCCCCACTGCCCAGCACCCAGAGCACCCAGCATCCCCAGCACCCAGCAGCAAGAGATACCCTGCACCCGCTTATGCATGGTACCCAGCACTCCCAGGGCCCAGCAACCAGCACCCCGAGTACTTAGCCTCCAGCACCCACACCAGCCAGCACCCAGCAAGGCCGGTACCCAGCAACCTCAGGGCCCAGAACCCAGCAGCCAGCCATTGCCCAGCACACAGACATGCCCAGCACCCAGCAACCCCAGTGCACACAACCCAGAAGCCCCAGCGCCCAGAAACCAACAGCCCCAGTGCCCAGCACTCCCAGGGCTCAGAAACCAACATTCGCATGCACCCAACACTCCAACCACCCAGCACGCGGACATGCCCAGCATGCAGCACCACCAGGGACCACCACCCCCAGCACCACGCACCCAGCACTACCACTGCCCAGCACCTGGACATGCCCAGCACCCAGATGTGCCCAGCAGGCAGCTTCCCTGCTGCCCACCGCCCAGCATCGCGACCGCCCAGCACCCCGACCACCCAGCACCCACACTGCCCAATACCCAGCACCCACACATACCCAGCACAACCAGGGCCCAGCACACACACATGCCAGGTTAAACCATGACATGCACCCATCATACCCTCCACCCAGCACCCCCATGGCCCAGCACTCATTCCCAGACATGCGCACAACCTAGCACACGCACCGCCAACACACTGCCCCTGGACATGCCCAGCCGCCCCAGTGCCCAGCACCCAGTAGCCCCAGCACCAAGCAGCAAGAGATACCCTGCACCTGCTTATGCATAATACCCAGCACTCCCAGGGCCCAGCAACCAGCACTTAGCCCCCAGCACCCACACCAGCCAGCACCCAGCAAGGCCGGTGCCCAGCACCCAGCAACCTCAGGGCCCAGAACCCAGCAGCCAGCCATTGCTCAGCACCCAGACATGCCCAGCACCCAGCAACCCCAGTCCACAGAACCCAGAAGCCCCAGTGCCCAGAAACCAACCACCCCAGTGTCCAGCACCCAGTACACCCAGGGCCCAGCAACCAACACCCGCACATGCCCAGCACCCCCACCACCCAGCACACCCAAAGACTATCACGCCCAGCGCCAAGCACCCAGCACCACCATTGCCTAGCACCGGGACATGCCCAGCACCCAGTACCACCACTACCAGTGCACAGTACCAAGCACCCGGATATGCCCAGCACTGAGACATTCCTACCAGGCAGCTTCCCTGCTCCCCATCGCCCAGGACCTCCAGTGCCCAGCACCCAGCACCGGGACATGCCCAGCGCCCACCACACAGCACCCATACTGCCCAACACCCAGCACCCACACATACCCAGCACAACCAGGGCACAGCACACGCACATGCCAGGAATCCAGCACCCTCACAGCACAGCACCCAGCAAACCCAGAGCACACACCTAGCACCGGATATGGCCAGCACCGGATATGGCCAGCACCAAGACATACCCTGCGCTCAGTTATGCATAGTACCAAGCAATGCCAGGGCCCAGCATCCCCAGTGCTTAGCACCCAGCACTCCCACCGCCCAATACCCACCACCCGGACGTACCCAGCACCCCCACTGCCCGTGCCCAGCACCCAGACATGCCCAGCACCCAAACATGCCCAGCGCCCAACACACCAGAAAGCAGCAAACCAGCCCCCACCATCCCCAGTGATCTGCACATAGCACCCAGCACACGCTGCGCTCAGCACCCACCACCCACAGTGCCCGGAAATCAGCATACCCAATGCCCAGCATCCAGTACCACCACCACCCCAACTGCCCAGTACCCGCACGCAGATATGCCCAGCACCCGGACATACACAGTACCCCTAGGACCCAGCACTCAGAACTCCAGTGCACTGCACTGTCCTGCTTCTGGCTGGGACAGAGTTAACTTTCTTCCCAGTAGCTTGGGAGGTGTGCTGGCTTTTGGGTTTGGTGTGAGAGGAGCGTTGATGGCCCCTTAATGCTTTGGCTGTTGCTGGGCGGTGCTTGCACCGGGAGACTTTTGTTCTCTCTTTTCGGCCTCCCACAGGAAGCTCGGGGGGGGGGTGGGGGGAGGGGGGTGGGGAGCACAGCCGGGGTAGTTGACCCAGCTGGCCAATGGGGTATTCTATAGCATGTGACATCCTGCTCAGTATAAAAAATGGGAGGGGGCGGGGGAGGGGACTCTCCCCCCCCCGTTCACGATACACGGTCGACAGCGGTGAGCAGTTGCATTGTGCATTGCCTGCTTTGTATCGTCTGTTGTTGTTGTTGTTCTCATTGTTATTATTACTGTTCTACTTCGTTTTATTTCAACCATTAAACTGTTTTTATCTCAACCCGGGAGCTTTCCTACTTGTGCCCTCCCGATTCTCTCCCCAATCCCACGGGGTGGGGGGGGGAGGTGAGCCAGTGGCTGCGTGGGGTTTATTTGCTGGCTGGGGTTAAACCAACACATGCACCCATCATACCCTCCACCCAGCACCCCCAGGGCCCAGCACTCCCATGGCCCAGCACTGATTCCCACACATGCACACAACCCAGCACACGCACCACCAATTCACAGCACCTTGACATGCCCAGCAGCCCTGGAGCCCAGCACACAGCACCCAGCAGCCCCAGCACCAGGACATGACAAGAAGCCAGTCCCCACAGTGCCCAACAACCCACGACTCAGCAACGGAACATGCCTAGCACCAGGCACCACCAATGTGTAGCAAGGAGTGCTAGGTGTGGTGGATATGGCACATTTGGGGTGCTGGAGCTGGCTGGGTGTTGGGCACCTGAGAAGGGTCTATCAAGGGAAGGTGAGAGCCACCAACATCTTTCAGTCCTGCCTGTTAGTTTATGGGAGCCCGGAGGGGATCGACTGCTTTGCAGTTGGGCTGTGGTAAGGTTGCTGGTTGGGTGGTAGAGCGAGAGCAGCTCCCTCGGAAAGGGCTGCCACGAAAGGCAAGAGCCAGAAACAGCTTTCAATCCTGGTTCTTTCTGTGTTGGAGCGCCCTCTGGTGGGAAGCCGTTTACGAAATGGGCTCGAGAGATGGTAAGGCAAAGGTTGATATTTAGGTTTGAGAATAAGGGAGAGGGGTGGTGGGACCGGGAAGGGTCCCGTGGTGGGTCCATGTGGTGGGTGGCGTTAACTAATGCAGAAGGATCTTGTTATCTACGCAGAACCTCAAACCATCCCTTATCCTCCTCAGAGGCAAGCTCCGAAACGGCCACCCACCTCCTCTGGCTCAGGCACAGAAATAACCAGGAATCAAGGACGATGCTGGCCCTCACGATCTCTTGGCAGCCACTTCTCAGCCCCATCAACACCGTGGCACTGTACCTCTGCTCGCACCTAACAGCGACCTATCCCTTACCCTCATCAGGGCCAAGCTCCGAAGTGGCCACCGGCCACATGGAGCTAGGCACTGAAGTAGCTAGGAACCAAGGCTGATGCTGGCCCTCACGGTCCCTTGGCAGCCCCTTCTCAGCCCCACCAACACCGGGGCTCTGTGCCTGTTCTCCCACTTATCCTCGACATATCCCTGACCCTCACCAGGGCCACCTCCGAAGCAGCCACCCTCCACATGGGGCTTGGCACTGAAGTAGGCAGGAAGCAAGGCTGAGGTTGGCCCTCACGGGCTCTTGGCAGCTCCTTCTCAGGGCCACCAACACCAGGGCTCTGTGTCTCTGCAAGCACCTAACATCGACCTATCCCTTACCCTCATCGGAGCCAAGCTCCGAAGCGACCACTCTCCACGTGGATCTTGGCACAGAGGTAGCCAAGAATCAAGGTTGATGCTGGCCCTCACCTTCCTTGGCAGGCCCACCAATACCGTGGCTCTCTGTCTGTTCTCCCTCCTAACCTCAACGTAGCCGAGACCCTCATCAGGGCCACCTCCGAAGCGGCCACCCTCCCCATGGGGCTTGGCACTGAAGTAGCCAGGAACAAAGGTTGATGCTGGCCCTCACGGTCTCTTGTCGGCCCCACCAATACCGGGGCTCTGTGTCTGTGCTCGCACCTAACATCGACCTATCCCTTACCCTCATCGGAGCCAAGCTCCGAAGAGGCTACCCTCAACATGGGGCTTAGGTACTGAAGTAGCCTGGAATCAAGGTTGATGCTGGCCCTCACGATCTCTTTGCAGCCCCTTCTCAGCCCCAACAATACCGGGGCTCTGTAGCTGTTCTCCCACTTAGCCTCGACAGATCCCTTACCCTCATCAGGGCAAAGCGCCGCAGCGGCCACACTCCACATGGGGCTTGGCACTGAGATAGCCAGGAATCAAGGGTGGTGCTGGCCCTCACCTTCCATTTGCAGTCCCTAGGCAAGCCCACCAACACCGGCGCTCTGTGCCTGTTCTCCCTCCTAATCTCAACCTAGCCGAGACCCTCATCAGGGCCAAGCTCCGAAGTGGCCACCGGCCACATGGAGCTAGGCACTGAAGTAGCTAGGAACCAAGGCTGATGCTGGCCCTCACGGTCCCTTGGCAGCCCCTTCTCAGCCCCACCAACACCGGGGCTCTGTGCCTGTTCTCCCACTTATCCTCGACATATCCCTGACCCTCACCAGGGCCACCTCCGAAGCAGCCACCCTCCACATGGGGCTTGGCACTGAAGTAGGCAGGAAGCAAGGCTGAGGTTGGCCCTCACGGGCTCTTGGCAGCTCCTTCTCAGGGCCACCAACACCAGGGCTCTGTGTCTCTGCAAGCACCTAACATCGACCTATCCCTTACCCTCATCGGAGCCAAGCTCCGAAGCGACCACTCTCCACGTGGATCTTGGCACAGAGGTAGCCAAGAATCAAGGTTGATGCTGGCCCTCACCTTCCTTGGCAGGCCCACCAATACCGTGGCTCTCTGTCTGTTCTCCCTCCTAACCTCAACGTAGCCGAGACCCTCATCAGGGCCACCTCCGAAGCGGCCACCCTCCCCATGGGGCTTGGCACTGAAGTAGCCAGGAACAAAGGTTGATGCTGGCCCTCACGGTCTCTTGTCGGCCCCACCAATACCGGGGCTCTGTGTCTGTGCTCGCACCTAACATCGACCTATCCCTTACCCTCATCGGAGCCAAGCTCCGAAGAGGCTACCCTCAACATGGGGCTTAGGTACTGAAGTAGCCTGGAATCAAGGTTGATGCTGGCCCTCACGATCTCTTTGCAGCCCCTTCTCAGCCCCAACAATACCGGGGCTCTGTAGCTGTTCTCCCACTTAGCCTCGACAGATCCCTTACCCTCATCAGGGCAAAGCGCCGCAGCGGCCACACTCCACATGGGGCTTGGCACTGAGATAGCCAGGAATCAAGGGTGGTGCTGGCCCTCACCTTCCATTTGCAGTCCCTAGGCAAGCCCACCAACACCGGCGCTCTGTGCCTGTTCTCCCTCCTAATCTCAACCTAGCCGAGACCCTCATCAGGGCCAAGCTCCGAAGTGGCCACCGGCCACATGGAGCTAGGCACTGAAGTAGCTAGGAACCAAGGCTGATGCTGGCCCTCACGGTCCCTTGGCAGCCCCTTCTCAGCCCCACCAACACCGGGGCTCTGTGCCTGTTCTCCCACTTATCCTCGACATATCCCTGACCCTCACCAGGGCCACCTCCGAAGCAGCCACCCTCCACATGGGGCTTGGCACTGAAGTAGGCAGGAAGCAAGGCTGAGGTTGGCCCTCACGGGCTCTTGGCAGCTCCTTCTCAGGGCCACCAACACCAGGGCTCTGTGTCTCTGCAAGCACCTAACATCGACCTATCCCTGACCCTCATCGGAGCCAAGCTCCGAAGCGACCACTCTCCACGTGGATCTTGGCACAGAGGTAGCCAAGAATCAAGGTTGATGCTGGCCCTCACCTTCCTTGGCAGGCCCACCAATACCGTGGCTCTCTGTCTGTTCTCCCTCCTAACCTCAACGTAGCCGAGACCCTCATCAGGGCCACCTCCGAAGCGGCCACCCTCCCCATGGGGCTTGGCACTGAAGTAGCCAGGAACAAAGGTTGATGCTGGCCCTCACGGTCTCTTGTCGGCCCCACCAATACCGGGGCTCTGTGTCTGTGCTCGCACCTAACAGCGACCTATCCCTTACCCTCATCGGAGCCAAGCTCCGAAGAGGCTACCCTCAACATGGGGCTTAGGTACTGAAGTAGCCTGGAATCAAGGTTGATGCTGGCCCTCACGATCTCTTTGCAGCCCCTTCTCAGCCCCACCAATACCAGGGCTCTGTATCTGTTCTCCCACTTAGCCTCGACAGATCCCTTACCCTCATCAGGGCAAAGCGCCTCAGCGGCCACACTCCACATGGGGCTTGGCACTGAGATCGCCAGGAATCAAGGGTGGTGCTGGCCCTCACCTTCCATTTGCAGTCCCTAGGCAAGCCCACCAACACCGGCGCTCTGTGCCTGTTCTCCCTCCTAACCTCAACCTAGCCGAGACCCTCATCAGGGCCAAGCCCCGAAGTGGCCACCGGCCACATGGAGCTAGGCACTGAAGTAGACAGGAACCAAGGCTGATGCTGGCCCTCACGGTCCCTTGGCAGGCCCTTCTCAGCCCCACCAACACCGGGGCTCTGTGCCTGTTCTCCCACCTAACCTCAACCGAGCCCTGACCCTCATCAGGGCCAAGCTCCGAAGCGGCCACCCTCCACGTGGAGCTTGGCACTAAGGTAAGCAGAAATCCAGCTTGATGCTGGCCCTCACCTTCCCTTGGTAGCCCCACCAAAACCGGGGCTCTGTCTCTGTTCTACACCTTATCCTCGACATATCCCTTACCCTCATCGGAGCCAAGCTCCGAAGAGGCCACCCTCAACATGGGGCTCAGGCACTGTAGGGCAGCCCCGTCTCAGCCCCACCAATACCGGGGCTCTGTGTCTCTGCTCGCACCTAACAGCGACCTATCCCTTACCCTCATCGGAGCCAAGCTCCGAAGCGACCACTCCCCACGTGGGGCTTAGGTACTGAAGTAGCCTGGAATCAAGGTTGATGCTGGCCCTCACGATCTCTTTGCAGCCCCTTCTCAGCCCCACCAATACCGGGGCTCTGTATCTGTTCTCCCACTTAGCCTCGACAGATCCCTTACCCTCATCAGGGCAAAGCGCCGCAGCGGCCACACTCCACATGGGGCTTGGCACTGAGATAGCCAGGAATCAAGGGTGGTGCTGGCCCTCACCTTCCATTTGCAGTCCCTAGGCAAGCCCACCAACACCGGCGCTCTGTGCCTGTTCTCCCACCTAACCTCAACCTAGCCCTGACCCTCATCAGGGCCAAGCTCCGAAGTGGCCATCGACCACATGGGGCTTGGCACTGAAGTAGGCAGGAAGCAAGGCTGAGGCTGGCCCTCACGGGCTCTTGGCAGCTCCTTCTCAGGCCCACCAACACCAGGGCTCTGTGTCTCTGCAAGCACCTAACATCGACCTATCCCTGACCCTCATCGGAGCAAAGCTCCGAAGCGACCACTCTCCACGTGGATCTTGGCACTGAGGTAGCCAAGAATCAAGGTTGATGCTGGCCCTCACCTTCCTTGGCAGCCCCACCGATACCGTGGCGCTCTGTCTGTTCTCCCTCCTAACCTCAACCTAGCCGAGACCCTCATCAGGGCGACCTCCGAAGCCGCCACCCTCCCCATGGGGCTTGGCACTGAAGTAGCCAGGAACAAAGGTTGATGCTGGCCCTCACGGTCTCTTGTCGGCCCCACCAATACCGGGGCTCTGTGTCTGTGCTCGCACCTAACAGCGACCTACCCATTACCCTCATCGGAGATAAGCTCCGAAGCGACCACTCTTCATGTGGGGCTTAGGCACTGAGGCAGCCAAGAACCAAGGTAGATGCTCGTCCTCACGATCACTGCACAGCCCCTTCTCAGCCGCACCAATGCCGGCGCTCTGTGCCTGTTCTCCCACCTTACCTCAACCTAGCCCAGACCTTCATCAGGGCCAAGCTCCGAAGCGGCCACCCTCCACGTGGAGCTTGGCACTAAGGTAAGCAGAAATCGAGCTTGATGCTGGCCCTCACCTTCCCTTGGTAGCCCCACCAAAACCGGGGCTCTGTCTCTGTTCTCCACCTTATCCTCGACATATCCCTTACCGTCATCGGAGCCAAGCTCCGAAGAGACCACTACCCACGTGGGGCTTAGGTACTGAAGTAGCCTGGAATCAAGGTTGATGCTGGCCCTCACGATCTCTTTGCAGCCCCTTCTCAGCCCCACCAATACCAGGGCTCTGTATCTGTTCTCCCACTTAGCCTCGACAGATCCCTTACCCTCATCAGGGCAAAGCGCCTCAGCGGCCACACTCCACATGGGGCTTGGAACTGAGATAGCCAGGAATCAAGGGTGGTGCTGGCCCTCACCTTCCATTTGCAGTCCCTAGGCAAGCCCACCAACACCGGGGCTCTGTGCCTGTTCTCCCTCCTAACCTCAACCTAGCCGAGACCCTCATCAGGGCCAAGCCCCGAAGTGGCCACCGGCCACGTGGAGCTAGGCACTGAAGTAGCCAGGAACCAAGGCTGATGCTGGCCCTCACGGTCCCTTGGCAGGCCCTTCTCAGCCCCACCAACACCGGCGCTCTGTGCCTGTTCTCCCTCCTAACCTCAACCTAGCCGAGACCCTTATCAGGGCCATGCTCCGAAGTGGCCACCAGCCACATGGAGCTAGGCACTGAAGTAGCCAGGAACCAAGGCTGATGCTGGCCCTCACGGCCACGCTCCGAAGAGGCCACACTCGACATGGGGCTCAGGCACTGAAGTAGCCAGGAACCAAGGTTGATGGTGGCCCTCACCTTCCATTTGCAGTCCCTAGGCAGCCCCACCAACACCGGGGCTCTGCGCCTGTTCTCCCACCTAACCTCAACCTAGCCCTGACCCTCATCAGGGCCAAGCTCCGAAGTGGCCATCGACCACATGGGGCTTGGCACTGAAGTAGGCAGGAAGCAAGGCTGAGGCTGGCCCTCACGGGCTCTTGGCAGCTCCTTCTCAGGCCCACCAACACCAGGGCTCTGTGTCTCTGCAAGCACCTAACATCGACCTATCCCTGACCCTCATCGGAGCAAAGCTCCGAAGCGACCACTCTCCACGTGGATCTTGGCACTGAGGTAGCCAAGAATCAAGGTTGATGCTGGCCCTCACCTTCCTTGGCAGCCCCACCGATACCGTGGCGCTCTGTCTGTTCTCCCTCCTAACCTCAACCTAGCCGAGACCCTCATCAGGGCGACCTCCGAAGCCGCCACCGTCCCCATGGGGCTTGGCACTGAAGTAGCCAGGAACAAAGGTTGATGCTGGCCCTCACGGTCTCTTGTCGGCCCCACCAATACCGGGGCTCTGTGTCTGTGCTCGCACCTAACAGCGACCTACCCATTACCCTCATCGGAGACAAGCTCCGAAGCGACCACTCTTCATGTGGGGCTTAGGCACTGAGGCAGCCAAGAACCAAGGTAGATGCTCGTCCTCACGATCACTGCACAGCCCCTTCTCAGCCGCACCAATGCCGGTGCTCTGTGCCTGATCTCCCACCTTACCTCAACCTAGCCCAGACCTTCATCAGGGCCAAGCTCCGAAGCGGCCACCCTCCACGTGGAGCTTGGCACTAAGGTAAGCAGAAATCGAGCTTGATGCTGGCCCTCACCTTCCCTTGGTAGCCCCACCAAAACCGGGGCTCTGTCTCTGTTCTCCACCTTATCCTCGACATATCCCTTACCGTCATCGGAGCCAAGCTCCGAAGAGACCACTACCCACGTGGGGCTTAGGTACTGAAGTAGCCTGGAATCAAGGTTGATGCTGGCCCTCACGATCTCTTTGCAGCCCCTTCTCAGCCCCACCAATACCAGGGCTCTGTATCTGTTCTCCCACTTAGCCTCGACAGATCCCTTACCCTCATCAGGGCAAAGCGCCTCAGCGGCCACACTCCACATGGGGCTTGGAACTGAGATAGCCAGGAATCAAGGGTGGTGCTGGCCCTCACCTTCCATTTGCAGTCCCTAGGCAAGCCCACCAACACCGGGGCTCTGTGCCTGTTCTCCCTCCTAACCTCAACCTAGCCGAGACCCTCATCAGGGCCAAGCTCCGAAGTGGCCACCGGCCACATGGAGCTAGGCACTGAAGTAGCCAGGAACCAAGGCTGATGCTGGCCCTCACGGTCCCTTGGCAGGCCCTTCTCAGCCCCACCAACACCGGGGCTCTGTGCCTGTTCTCCCACCTAACCTCAACCGAGCCCTGACCCTCATCAGGGCCAAGCTCCGAAGCGGCCACCCTCCACGTGGAGCTTGGCACTAAGGTAAGCAGAAATCCAGCTTGATGCTGGCCCTCACTTTCCCTTGGTAGCCCCACCAAAACCGGGGCTCTGTCTCTGTTCTCCACCTTATCCTCGACATATCCCTTACCGTCATCGGAGCCAAGCTCCGAAGAGACCACTACCCACGTGGGGCTTAGGTACTGAAGTAGCCTGGAATCAAGGTTGATGCTGGCCCTCACGATCTCTTTGCAGCCCCTTCTCAGCCCCACCAATACCTGGGCTCTGTATCTGTTCTCCCACTTAGCCTCGACAGATCCCTTACCCTCATCAGGGCAAAGCGCCTCAGCGGCCACACTCCACATGGGGCTTGGAACTGAGATAGCCAGGAATCAAGGGTGGTGCTGGCCCTCACCTTCCATTTGCAGTCCCTAGGCAAGCCCACCAACACCGGGGCTCTGTGCCTGTTCTCCCTCCTAACCTCAACCTAGCCGAGACCCTCATCAGGGCCAAGCTCCGAAGTGGCCACCGGCCACATGGAGCTAGGCACTGAAGTAGCCAGGAACCAAGGCTGATGCTGGCCCTCACGGTCCCTTGGCAGGCCCTTCTCAGCCCCACCAACACCGGCGCTCTGTGCCTGTTCTCCCTCCTAACCTCAACCTAGCCGAGACCCTCATCAGGGCCATCCTCCGAAGTGGCCACCAGCCACATGGAGCTAGGCACTGAAGTAGCCAGGAACCAAGGCTGATGCTGGCCCTCACGGCCACGCTCCGAAGAGGCCACACTCGACATGGGGCTCAGGCACTGAAGTAGCCAGGAACCAAGGTTGATGGTGGCCCTCACCTTCCATTTGCAGTCCCTAGGCAGCCCCACCAACACCGGGGCTCTGCGCCTGTTCTCCCACCTAACCTCAACCTAGCCCTGACCCTCATCAGGGCCAAGCTCCGAAGTGGCCATCGACCACATGGGGCTTGGCACTGAAGTAGGCAGGAAGCAAGGCTGAGGCTGGCCCTCACGGGCTCTTGGCAGCTCCTTCTCAGGCCCACCAACACCAGGGCTCTGTGTCTCTGCAAGCACCTAACATCGACCTATCCCTGACCCTCATCGGAGCAAAGCTCCGAAGCGACCACTCTCCACGTGGATCTTGGCACTGAGGTAGCCAAGAATCAAGGTTGATGCTGGCCCTCACCTTCCTTGGCAGCCCCACCGATACCGTGGCGCTCTGTCTGTTCTCCCTCCTAACCTCAACCTAGCCGAGACCCTCATCAGGGCGACCTCCGAAGCCGCCACCGTCCCCATGGGGCTTGGCACTGAAGTAGCCAGGAACAAAGGTTGATGCTGGCCCTCACGGTCTCTTGTCGGCCCCACCAATACCGGGGCTCTGTGTCTGTGCTCGCACCTAACAGCGACCTACCCATTACCCTCATCGGAGACAAGCTCCGAAGCGACCACTCTTCATGTGGGGCTTAGGCACTGAGGCAGCCAAGAACCAAGGTAGATGCTCGTCCTCACGATCACTGCACAGCCCCTTCTCAGCCGCACCAATGCCGGTGCTCTGTGCCTGTTCTCCCACCTTACCTCAACCTAGCCCAGACCTTCATCAGGGCCAAGCTCCGAAGCGGCCACCCTCCACGTGGAGCTTGGCACTAAGGTAAGCAGAAATCGAGCTTGATGCTGGCCCTCACCTTCCCTTGGTAGCCCCACCAAAACCGGGGCTCTGTCTCTGTTCTCCACCTTATCCTCGACATATCCCTTACCGTCATCGGAGCCAAGCTCCGAAGAGACCACTACCCACGTGGGGCTTAGGTACTGAAGTAGCCTGGAATCAAGGTTGATGCTGGCCCTCACGATCTCTTTGCAGCCCCTTCTCAGCCCCACCAATACCAGGGCTCTGTATCTGTTCTCCCACTTAGCCTCGACAGATCCCTTACCCTCATCAGGGCAAAGCGCCTCAGCGGCCACACTCCACATGGGGCTTGGAACTGAGATAGCCAGGAATCAAGGGTGGTGCTGGCCCTCACCTTCCATTTGCAGTCCCTAGGCAAGCCCACCAACACCGGGGCTCTGTGCCTGTTCTCCCTCCTAACCTCAACCTAGCCGAGACCCTCATCAGGGCCAAGCTCCGAAGTGGCCACCGGCCACATGGAGCTAGGCACTGAAGTAGCCAGGAACCAAGGCTGATGCTGGCCCTCACGGTCCCTTGGCAGGCCCTTCTCAGCCCCACCAACACCGGGGCTCTGTGCCTGTTCTCCCACCTAACCTCAACCGAGCCCTGACCCTCATCACGGCCAAGCTCCGAAGCGGCCACCCTCCACGTGGAGCTTGGCACTAAGGTAAGCAGAAATCCAGCTTGATGCTGGCCCTCACTTTCCCTTGGTAGCCCCACCAAAACCGGGGCTCTGTCTCTGTTCTCCACCTTATCCTCGACATATCCCTTACCCTCATCGGAGCCAAGCTCCGAAGAGACCACTACCCACGTGGGGCTTAGGTACTGAAGTAGCCTGGAATCAAGGTTGATGCTGGCCCTCACGATCTCTTTGCAGCCCCTTCTCAGCCCCACCAATACCTGGGCTCTGTATCTGTTCTCCCACTTAGCCTCGACAGATCCCTTACCCTCATCAGGGCAAAGCGCCTCAGCGGCCACACTCCACATGGGGCTTGGAACTGAGATAGCCAGGAATCAAGGGTGGTGCTGGCCCTCACCTTCCATTTGCAGTCCCTAGGCAAGCCCACCAACACCGGGGCTCTGTGCCTGTTCTCCCTCCTAACCTCAACCTAGCCGAGACCCTCATCAGGGCCAAGCTCCGAAGTGGCCACCGGCCACATGGAGCTAGGCACTGAAGTAGCCAGGAACCAAGGCTGATGCTGGCCCTCACGGTCCCTTGGCAGGCCCTTCTCAGCCCCACCAACACCGGCGCTCTGTGCCTGTTCTCCCTCCTAACCTCAACCTAGCCGAGACCCTCATCAGGGCCATCCTCCGAAGTGGCCACCAGCCACATGGAGCTAGGCACTGAAGTAGCCAGGAACCAAGGCTGATGCTGGCCCTCACGGCCACGCTCCGAAGAGGCCACACTCGACATGGGGCTCAGGCACTGAAGTAGCCAGGAACCAAGGTTGATGGTGGCCCTCACCTTCCATTTGCAGTCCCTAGGCAGCCCCACCAACACCGGGGCTCTGCGCCTGTTCTCCCACCTAACCTCAACCTAGCCCTGACCCTCATCAGGGCCAAGCTCCGAAGTGGCCATCGACCACATGGGGCTTGGCACTGAAGTAGGCAGGAAGCAAGGCTGAGGCTGGCCCTCACGGGCTCTTGGCAGCTCCTTCTCAGGCCCACCAACACCAGGGCTCTGTGTCTCTGCAAGCACCTAACATCGACCTATCCCTGACCCTCATCGGAGCAAAGCTCCGAAGCGACCACTCTCCACGTGGATCTTGGCACTGAGGTAGCCAAGAATCAAGGTTGATGCTGGCCCTCACCTTCCTTGGCAGCCCCACCGATACCGTGGCGCTCTGTCTGTTCTCCCTCCTAACCTCAACCTAGCCGAGACCCTCATCAGGGCGACCTCCGAAGCCGCCACCCTCCCCATGGGGCTTGGCACTGAAGTAGCCAGGAACAAAGGTTGATGCTGGCCCTCACGGTCTCTTGTCGGCCCCACCAATACCGGGGCTCTGTGTCTGTGCTCGCACCTAACAGCGACCTACCCATTACCCTCATCGGAGCCAAGCTCCGAAGCGACCACTCTTCATGTGGGGCTTAGGCACTGAGGCAGCCAAGAACCAAGGTAGATGCTCGTCCTCACGATCACTGCGCAGCCCCTTCTCAGCCGCACCAATGCCGGGGCTCTGTGCCTGTTCTCCCACCTTACCTCAACCTAGCCCAGACCTTCATCAGGGCCAAGCTCCGAAGCGGCCACCCTCCACGTGGAGCTTGGCACTAAGGTAAGCAGAAATCCAGCTTGATGCTGGCCCTCACTTTCCCTTGGTAGCCCCACCAAACCCGGGGCTCTGTCTCTGTTCTCCACCTTATCCTCGACATATCCCTTACCGTCATCGGAGCCAAGCTCCGAAGAGACCACTACCCACGTGGGGCTTAGGTACTGAAGTAGCCTGGAATCAAGGTTGATGCTGGCCCTCACGATCTCTTTGCAGCCCCTTCTCAGCCCCACCAATACCAGGGCTCTGTATCTGTTCTCCCACTTAGCCTCGACAGATCCCTTACCCTCATCAGGGCAAAGCGCCTCAGCGGCCACACTCCACATGGGGCTTGGAACTGAGATAGCCAGGAATCAAGGGTGGTGCTGGCCCTCACCTTCCATTTGCAGTCCCTAGGCAAGCCCACCAACACCGGGGCTCTGTGCCTGTTCTCCCTCCTAACCTCAACCTAGCCGAGACCCTCATCAGGGCCAAGCTCCGAAGTGGCCACCGGCCACATGGAGCTAGGCACTGAAGTAGCCAGGAACCAAGGCTGATGCTGGCCCTCACGGTCCCTTGGCAGGCCCTTCTCAGCCCCACCAACACCGGGGCTCTGTGCCTGTTCTCCCACCTAACCTCACCGAGCCCTGACCCTCATCAGGGCCAAGCTCCGAAGCGGCCACCCTCCACGTGGAGCTTGGCACTAAGGTAAGCAGAAATCCAGCTTGATGCTGGCCCTCACCTTCCCTTGGTAGCCCCACCAAAACCGGGGCTCTGTCTCTGTTCTCCACCTTATCCTCGACATATCCCTTACCGTCATCGGAGCCAAGCTCCGAAGAGACCACTACCCACGTGGGGCTTAGGTACTGAAGTAGCCTGGAATCAAGGTTGATGCTGGCCCTCACGATCTCTTTGCAGCCCCTTCTCAGCCCCACCAATACCAGGGCTCTGTATCTGTTCTCCCACTTAGCCTCGACAGATCCCTTACCCTCATCAGGGCAAAGCGCCTCAGCGGCCACACTCCACATGGGGCTTGGAACTGAGATAGCCAGGAATCAAGGGTGGTGCTGGCCCTCACCTTCCATTTGCAGTCCCTAGGCAAGCCCACCAACACCGGGGCTCTGTGCCTGTTCTCCCTCCTAACCTCAACCTAGCCGAGACCCTCATCAGGGCCAAGCTCCGAAGTGGCCACCGGCCACATGGAGCTAGGCACTGAAGTAGCCAGGAACCAAGGCTGATGCTGGCCCTCACGGTCCCTTGGCAGGCCCTTCTCAGCCCCACCAACACCGGGGCTCTGTGCCTGTTCTCCCACCTAACCTCAACCGAGCCCTGACCCTCATCAGGGCCAAGCTCCGAAGCGGCCACCCTCCACGTGGAGCTTGGCACTAAGGTAAGCAGAAATCCAGCTTGATGCTGGCCCTCACCTTCCCTTGGTAGCCCCACCAAAACCGGGGCTCTGTCTCTGTTCTACACCTTATCCTCGACATATCCCTTACCCTCATCGGAGCCAAGCTCCGAAGAGACCACTCCCCACGTGGGGCTTAGGTACTGAAGTAGCCTGGAATCAAGGTTGATGCTGGCCCTCACGATCTCTTTGCAGCCCCTTCTCAGCCCCACCAATACCGGGGCTCTGTATCTGTTCTCCCACTTAGCCTCGACAAATCCCTTACCCTCATCAGGGCAAAGCGCCGCAGCGGCCACACTCCACATGGGGCTTGGCACTGAGATAGCCAGGAATCAAGGGTGGTGCTGGCCCTCACCTTCCATTTGCAGTCCCTAGGCAAGCCCACCAACACCGGGGCTCTGTGCCTGTTCTCCCTCCTAACCTCAACCTAGCCGAGCCCCTCATCAGGGCCAAGCCCCGAAGTGGCCACCGGCCACGTGGAGCTAGGCACTGAAGTAGCCAGGAACCAAGGCTGATGCTGGCCCTCACGGTCCCTTGGCAGGCCCTTCTCAGCCCCACCAACACCGGCGCTCTGTGCCTGTTCTCCCTCCTAACCTCAACCTAGCCGAGACCCTCATCAGGGCCATGCTCCGAAGTGGCCACCAGCCACATGGAGCTAGGCACTGAAGTAGCCAGGAACCAAGGCTGATGCTGGCCCTCACGGCCACGCTCCGAAGAGGCCACACTCGACATGGGGCTCAGGCACTGAAGTAGCCAGGAACCAAGGTTGATGGTGGCCCTCACCTTCCATTTGCAGTCCCTAGGCAGCCCCACCAACACCGGGGCTCTGTGCCTGTTCTCCCACCTAACCTCAACCTAGCCCTGACCCTCATCAGGGCCAAGCTCCGAAGTGGCCATCGACCACATGGGGCTTGGCACTGAAGTAGGCAGGAAGCAAGGCTGAGGCTGGCCCTCACGGGCTCTTGGCAGCTCCTTCTCAGGCCCACCAACACCAGGGCTCTGTGTCTCTGCAAGCACCTAACATCGACCTATCCCTGACCCTCATCGGAGCAAAGCTCCGAAGCGACCACTCTCCACGTGGATCTTGGCACTGAGGTAGCCAAGAATCAAGGTTGATGCTGGCCCTCACCTTCCTTGGCAGCCCCACCGATACCGTGGCGCTCTGTCTGTTCTCCCTCCTAACCTCAACCTAGCCGAGACCCTCATCAGGGCGACCTCCGAAGCCGCCACCGTCCCCATGGGGCTTGGCACTGAAGTAGCCAGGAACAAAGGTTGATGCTGGCCCTCACGGTCTCTTGTCGGCCCCACCAATACCGGGGCTCTGTGTCTGTGCTCGCACCTAACAGCGACCTACCCATTACCCTCATCGGAGACAAGCTCCGAAGCGACCACTCTTCATGTGGGGCTTAGGCACTGAGGCAGCCAAGAACCAAGGTAGATGCTCGTCCTCACGATCACTGCACAGCCCCTTCTCAGCCGCACCAATGCCGGCGCTCTGTGCCTGTTCTCCCACCTTACCTCAACCTAGCCCAGACCTTCATCAGGGCCAAGCTCCGAAGCGGCCACCCTCCACGTGGAGCTTGGCACTAAGGTAAGCAGAAATCGAGCTTGATGCTGGCCCTCACCTTCCCTTGGTAGCCCCACCAAAACCGGGGCTCTGTCTCTGTTCTCCACCTTATCCTCGACATATCCCTTACCGTCATCGGAGCCAAGCTCCGAAGAGACCACTACCCACGTGGGGCTTAGGTACTGAAGTAGCCTGGAATCAAGGTTGATGCTGGCCCTCACGATCTCTTTGCAGCCCCTTCTCAGCCCCACCAATACCAGGGCTCTGTATCTGTTCTCCCACTTAGCCTCGACAGATCCCTTACCCTCATCAGGGCAAAGCGCCTCAGCGGCCACACTCCACATGGGGCTTGGAACTGAGATAGCCAGGAATCAAGGGTGGTGCTGGCCCTCACCTTCCATTTGCAGTCCCTAGGCAAGCCCACCAACACCGGGGCTCTGTGCCTGTTCTCCCTCCTAACCTCAACCTAGCCGAGACCCTCATCAGGGCCAAGCTCCGAAGTGGCCACCGGCCACATGGAGCTAGGCACTGAAGTAGCCAGGAACCAAGGCTGATGCTGGCCCTCACGGTCCCTTGGCAGGCCCTTCTCAGCCCCACCAACACCGGGGCTCTGTGCCTGTTCTCCCACCTAACCTCAACCGAGCCCTGACCCTCATCAGGGCCAAGCTCCGAAGCGGCCACCCTCCACGTGGAGCTTGGCACTAAGGTAAGCAGAAATCCAGCTTGATGCTGGCCCTCACTTTCCCTTGGTAGCCCCACCAAAACCGGGGCTCTGTCTCTGTTCTCCACCTTATCCTCGACATATCCCTTACCGTCATCGGAGCCAAGCTCCGAAGAGACCACTACCCACGTGGGGCTTAGGTACTGAAGTAGCCTGGAATCAAGGTTGATGCTGGCCCTCACGATCTCTTTGCAGCCCCTTCTCAGCCCCACCAATACCTGGGCTCTGTATCTGTTCTCCCACTTAGCCTCGACAGATCCCTTACCCTCATCAGGGCAAAGCGCCTCAGCGGCCACACTCCACATGGGGCTTGGAACTGAGATAGCCAGGAATCAAGGGTGGTGCTGGCCCTCACCTTCCATTTGCAGTCCCTAGGCAAGCCCACCAACACCGGGGCTCTGTGCCTGTTCTCCCTCCTAACCTCAACCTAGCCGAGACCCTCATCAGGGCCAAGCTCCGAAGTGGCCACCGGCCACATGGAGCTAGGCACTGAAGTAGCCAGGAATCAAGGCTGATGCTGGCCCTCACGGTCCCTTGGCAGGCCCTTCTCAGCCCCACCAACACCGGCGCTCTGTGCCTGTTCTCCCTCCTAACCTCAACCTAGCCGAGACCCTCATCAGGGCCATCCTCCGAAGTGGCCACCAGCCACATGGAGCTAGGCACTGAAGTAGCCAGGAACCAAGGCTGATGCTGGCCCTCACGGCCACGCTCCGAAGAGGCCACACTCGACATGGGGCTCAGGCACTGAAGTAGCCAGGAACCAAGGTTGATGGTGGCCCTCACCTTCCATTTGCAGTCCCTAGGCAGCCCCACCAACACCGGGGCTCTGCGCCTGTTCTCCCACCTAACCTCAACCTAGCCCTGACCCTCATCAGGGCCAAGCTCCGAAGTGGCCATCGACCACATGGGGCTTGGCACTGAAGTAGGCAGGAAGCAAGGCTGAGGCTGGCCCTCACGGGCTCTTGGCAGCTCCTTCTCAGGCCCACCAACACCAGGGCTCTGTGTCTCTGCAAGCACCTAACATCGACCTATCCCTGACCCTCATCGGAGCAAAGCTCCGAAGCGACCACTCTCCACGTGGATCTTGGCACTGAGGTAGCCAAGAATCAAGGTTGATGCTGGCCCTCACCTTCCTTGGCAGCCCCACCGATACCGTGGCGCTCTGTCTGTTCTCCCTCCTAACCTCAACCTAGCCGAGACCCTCATCAGGGCGACCTCCGAAGCCGCCACCCTCCCCATGGGGCTTGGCACTGAAGTAGCCAGGAACAAAGGTTGATGCTGGCCCTCACGGTCTCTTGTCGGCCCCACCAATACCGGGGCTCTGTGTCTGTGCTCGCACCTAACAGCGACCTACCCATTACCCTCATCGGAGCCAAGCTCCGAAGCGACCACTCTTCATGTGGGGCTTAGGCACTGAGGCAGCCAAGAACCAAGGTAGATGCTCGTCCTCACGATCACTGCGCAGCCCCTTCTCAGCCGCACCAATGCCGGGGCTCTGTGCCTGTTCTCCCACCTTACCTCAACCTAGCCCAGACCTTCATCAGGGCCAAGCTCCGAAGCGGCCACCCTCCACGTGGAGCTTGGCACTAAGGTAAGCAGAAATCGAGCTTGATGCTGGCCCTCACTTTCCCTTGGTAGCCCCACCAAAACCGGGGCTCTGTCTCTGTTCTCCACCTTATCCTCGACATATCCCTTACCGTCATCGGAGCCAAGCTCCGAAGAGACCACTACCCACGTGGGGCTTAGGTACTGAAGTAGCCTGGAATCAAGGTTGATGCTGGCCCTCACGATCTCTTTGCAGCCCCTTCTCAGCCCCACCAATACCAGGGCTCTGTATCTGTTCTCCCACTTAGCCTCGACAGATCCCTTACCCTCATCAGGGCAAAGCGCCTCAGCGGCCACACTCCACATGGGGCTTGGAACTGAGATAGCCAGGAATCAAGGGTGGTGCTGGCCCTCACCTTCCATTTGCAGTCCCTAGGCAAGCCCACCAACACCGGGGCTCTGTGCCTGTTCTCCCTCCTAACCTCAACCTAGCCGAGACCCTCATCAGGGCCAAGCTCCGAAGTGGCCACCGGCCACATGGAGCTAGGCACTGAAGTAGCCAGGAACCAAGGCTGATGCTGGCCCTCACGGTCCCTTGGCAGGCCCTTCTCAGCCCCACCAACACCGGGGCTCTGTGCCTGTTCTCCCACCTAACCTCAACCGAGCCCTGACCCTCATCAGGGCCAAGCTCCGAAGCGGCCACCCTCCACGTGGAGCTTGGCACTAAGGTAAGCAGAAATCCAGCTTGATGCTGGCCCTCACCTTCCCTTGGTAGCCCCACCAAAACCGGGGCTCTGTCTCTGTTCTCCACCTTATCCTCGACATATCCCTTACCGTCATCGGAGCCAAGCTCCGAAGAGACCACTCCCCACGTGGGGCTTAGGTACTGAAGTAGCCTGGAATCAAGGTTGATGCTGGCCCTCACGATCTCTTTGCAGCCCCTTCTCAGCCCCACCAATACCGGGGCTCTGTATCTGTTCTCCCACTTAGCCTCGACAAATCCCTTACCCTCATCAGGGCAAAGCGCCGCAGCGGCCACACTCCACATGGGGCTTGGCACTGAGATAGCCAGGAATCAAGGGTGGTGCTGGCCCTCACCTTCCATTTGCAGTCCCTAGGCAAGCCCACCAACACCGGCGCTCTGTGCCTGTTCTCCCTCCTAACCTCAACCTAGCCGAGCCCCTCATCAGGGCCAAGCCCCGAAGTGGCCACCGGCCACGTGGAGCTAGGCACTGAAGTAGCCAGGAACCAAGGCTGATGCTGGCCCTCACGGTCCCTTGGCAGGCCCTTCTCAGCCCCACCAACACCGGCGCTCTGTGCCTGTTCTCCCTCCTAACCTCAACCTAGCCGAGACCCTCATCAGGGCCATGCTCCGAAGTGGCCACCAGCCACATGGAGCTAGGCACTGAAGTAGCCAGGAACCAAGGCTGATGCTGGCCCTCACGGCCACGCTCCGAAGAGGCCACACTCGACATGGGGCTCAGGCACTGAAGTAGCCAGGAACCAAGGTTGATGGTGGCCCTCACCTTCCATTTGCAGTCCCTAGGCAGCCCCACCAACACCGGGGCTCTGTGCCTGTTCTCCCACCTAACCTCAACCTAGCCCTGACCCTCATCAGGGCCAAGCTCCGAAGTGGCCATCGACCACATGGGGCTTGGCACTGAAGTAGGCAGGAAGCAAGGCTGAGGCTGGCCCTCACGGGCTCTTGGCAGCTCCTTCTCAGGCCCACCAACACCAGGGCTCTGTGTCTCTGCAAGCACCTAACATCGACCTATCCCTGACCCTCATCGGAGCAAAGCTCCGAAGCGACCACTCTCCACGTGGATCTTGGCACTGAGGTAGCCAAGAATCAAGGTTGATGCTGGCCCTCACCTTCCTTGGCAGCCCCACCGATACCGTGGCGCTCTGTCTGTTCTCCCTCCTAACCTCAACCTAGCCGAGACCCTCATCAGGGCGACCTCCGAAGCCGCCACCGTCCCCATGGGGCTTGGCACTGAAGTAGCCAGGAACAAAGGTTGATGCTGGCCCTCACGGTCTCTTGTCGGCCCCACCAATACCGGGGCTCTGTGTCTGTGCTCGCACCTAACAGCGACCTACCCATTACCCTCATCGGAGACAAGCTCCGAAGCGACCACTCTTCATGTGGGGCTTAGGCACTGAGGCAGCCAAGAACCAAGGTAGATGCTCGTCCTCACGATCACTGCACAGCCCCTTCTCAGCCGCACCAATGCCGGCGCTCTGTGCCTGTTCTCCCACCTTACCTCAACCTAGCCCAGACCTTCATCAGGGCCAAGCTCCGAAGCGGCCACCCTCCACGTGGAGCTTGGCACTAAGGTAAGCAGAAATCGAGCTTGATGCTGGCCCTCACCTTCCCTTGGTAGCCCCACCAAAACCGGGGCTCTGTCTCTGTTCTCCACCTTATCCTCGACATATCCCTTACCGTCATCGGAGCCAAGCTCCGAAGAGACCACTACCCACGTGGGGCTTAGGTACTGAAGTAGCCTGGAATCAAGGTTGATGCTGGCCCTCACGATCTCTTTGCAGCCCCTTCTCAGCCCCACCAATACCAGGGCTCTGTATCTGTTCTCCCACTTAGCCTCGACAGATCCCTTACCCTCATCAGGGCAAAGCGCCTCAGCGGCCACACTCCACATGGGGCTTGGAACTGAGATAGCCAGGAATCAAGGGTGGTGCTGGCCCTCACCTTCCATTTGCAGTCCCTAGGCAAGCCCACCAACACCGGGGCTCTGTGCCTGTTCTCCCTCCTAACCTCAACCTAGCCGAGACCCTCATCAGGGCCAAGCTCCGAAGTGGCCACCGGCCACATGGAGCTAGGCACTGAAGTAGCCAGGAACCAAGGCTGATGCTGGCCCTCACGGTCCCTTGGCAGGCCCTTCTCAGCCCCACCAACACCGGGGCTCTGTGCCTGTTCTCCCACCTAACCTCAACCGAGCCCTGACCCTCATCAGGGCCAAGCTCCGAAGCGGCCACCCTCCACGTGGAGCTTGGCACTAAGGTAAGCAGAAATCCAGCTTGATGCTGGCCCTCACTTTCCCTTGGTAGCCCCACCAAAACCGGGGCTCTGTCTCTGTTCTCCACCTTATCCTCGACATATCCCTTACCGTCATCGGAGCCAAGCTCCGAAGAGACCACTACCCACGTGGGGCTTAGGTACTGAAGTAGCCTGGAATCAAGGTTGATGCTGGCCCTCACGATCTCTTTGCAGCCCCTTCTCAGCCCCACCAATACCTGGGCTCTGTATCTGTTCTCCCACTTAGCCTCGACAGATCCCTTACCCTCATCAGGGCAAAGCGCCTCAGCGGCCACACTCCACATGGGGCTTGGAACTGAGATAGCCAGGAATCAAGGGTGGTGCTGGCCCTCACCTTCCATTTGCAGTCCCTAGGCAAGCCCACCAACACCGGGGCTCTGTGCCTGTTCTCCCTCCTAACCTCAACCTAGCCGAGACCCTCATCAGGGCCAAGCCCCGAAGTGGCCACCGGCCACATGGAGCTAGGCACTGAAGTAGCCAGGAACCAAGGCTGATGCTGGCCCTCACGGTCCCTTGGCAGGCCCTTCTCAGCCCCACCAACACCGGGGCTCTGTGCCTGTTCTCCCTCCTAACCTCAACCTAGCCGAGACCCTCATCAGGGCCATCCTCCGAAGTGGCCACCAGCCACATGGAGCTAGGCACTGAAGTAGCCAGGAACCAAGGCTGATGCTGGCCCTCACGGCCACGCTCCGAAGAGGCCACACTCGACATGGGGCTCAGGCACTGAAGTAGCCAGGAACCAAGGTTGATGGTGGCCCTCACCTTCCATTTGCAGTCCCTAGGCAGCCCCACCAACACCGGGGCTCTGCGCCTGTTCTCCCACCTAACCTCAACCTAGCCCTGACCCTCATCAGGGCCAAGCTCCGAAGTGGCCATCGACCACATGGGGCTTGGCACTGAAGTAGGCAGGAAGCAAGGCTGAGGCTGGCCCTCACGGGCTCTTGGCAGCTCCTTCTCAGGCCCACCAACACCAGGGCTCTGTGTCTCTGCAAGCACCTAACATCGACCTATCCCTGACCCTCATCGGAGCAAAGCTCCGAAGCGACCACTCTCCACGTGGATCTTGGCACTGAGGTAGCCAAGAATCAAGGTTGATGCTGGCCCTCACCTTCCTTGGCAGCCCCACCGATACCGTGGCGCTCTGTCTGTTCTCCCTCCTAACCTCAACCTAGCCGAGACCCTCATCAGGGCCAAGCTCCGAAGTGGCCACCGGCCACATGGAGCTAGGCACTGAAGTAGCCAGGAACCAAGGCTGATGCTGGCCCTCACGGTCCCTTGGCAGGCCCTTCTCAGCCCCACCAACACCGGGGCTCTGTGCCTGTTCTCCCACCTAACCTCAACCGAGCCATGACCCTCATCAGGGCCAAGCTCCGAAGCGGCCACCCTCCACGTGGAGCTTGGCACTAAGGTAAGCAGAAATCCAGCTTGATGCTGGCCCTCACCTTCCCTTGGTAGCCCCACCAAAACCGGGGCTCTGTCTCTGTTCTACACCTTATCCTCGACATATCCCTTACCGTCATCGGAGCCAAGCTCCGAAGAGACCACTCCCCACGTGGGGCTTAGGTACTGAAGTAGCCTGGAATCAAGGTTGATGCTGGCCCTCACGATCTCTTTGCAGCCCCTTCTCAGCCCCACCAATACCGGGGCTCTGTATCTGTTCTCCCACTTAGCCTCGACAGATCCCTTACCCTCATCAGGGCAAAGCGCCGCAGCGGCCACACTCCACATGGGGCTTGGCACTGAGATAGCCAGGAATCAAGGGTGGTGCTGGCCCTCACCTTCCATTTGCAGTCCCTAGGCAAGCCCACCAACACCGGGGCTCTGTGCCTGTTCTCCCTCCTAACCTCAACCTAGCCGAGACCCTCATCAGGGCCAAGCCCCGAAGTGGCCACCGGCCACATGGAGCTAGGCACTGAAGTAGCCAGGAACCAAGGCTGATGCTGGCCCTCACGGTCCCTTGGCAGGCCCTTCTCAGCCCCACCAACACCGGGGCTCTGTGCCTGTTCTCCCACCTAACCTCAACCGAGCCCTGACCCTCATCAGGGCCAAGCTCCGAAGCGGCCACCCTCCACGTGGAGCTTGGCACTAAGGTAAGCAGAAATCGAGCTTGATGCTGGCCCTCACCTTCCCTTGGTAGCCCCACCAAAACCGGGGCTCTGTCTCTGTTCTCCACCTTATCCTCGACATATCCCTTACCGTCATCGGAGCCAAGCTCCGAAGAGACCACTCCCCACGTGGGGCTTAGGTACTGAAGTAGCCTGGAATCAAGGTTGATGCTGGCCCTCACGATCTCTTTGCAGCCCCTTCTCAGCCCCACCAATACCGGGGCTCTGTATCTGTTCTCCCACTTAGCCTCGACAGATCCCTTACCCTCATCAGGGCAAAGCGCCGCAGCGGCCACACTCCACATGGGGCTTGGCACTGAGATAGCCAGGAATCAAGGGTGGTGCTGGCCCTCACCTTCCATTTGCAGTCCCTAGGCAAGCCCACCAACACCGGCGCTCTGTGCCTGTTCTCCCTCCTAACCTCAACCTAGCCGAGACCCTCATCAGGGCCAAGCTCCGAAGTGGCCACCGGCCACATGGAGCTAGGCACTGAAGTAGCCAGGAACCAAGGCTGATGCTGGCCCTCACGGTCCCTTGGCAGGCCCTTCTCAGCCCCACCAACACCGGGGCTCTGTGCCTGTTCTCCCACCTAACCTCAACCGAGCCCTGACCCTCATCAGGGCCAAGCTCCGAAGCGGCCACCCTCCACGTGGAGCTTGGCACTAAGGTAAGCAGAAATCGAGCTTGATGCTGGCCCTCACCTTCCCTTGGTAGCCCCACCAAAACCGGGGCTCTGTCTCTGTTCTCCACCTTATCCTCGACATATCCCTTACCGTCATCGGAGCCAAGCTCCGAAGAGACCACTCCCCACGTGGGGCTTAGGTACTGAAGTAGCCTGGAATCAAGGTTGATGCTGGCCCTCACGATCTCTTTGCAGCCCCTTCTCAGCCCCACCAATACCGGGGCTCTGTATCTGTTCTCCCACTTAGCCTCGACAGATCCCTTACCCTCATCAGGGCAAAGCGCCGCAGCGGCCACACTCCACATGGGGCTTAGCACTGAGATAGCCAGGAATCAAGGGTGGTGCTGGCCCTCACCTTCCATTTGCAGTCCCTAGGCAAGCCCACCAACACCGGCGCTCTGTGCCTGTTCTCCCTCCTAACCTCAACCTAGCCGAGACCCTCATCAGGGCCAAGCCCCGAAGTGGCCACCGGCCACGTGGAGCTAGGCACTGAAGTAGCCAGGAACCAAGGCTGATGCTGGCCCTCACGGTCCCTTGGCAGGCCCTTCTCAGCCCCACCAACACCGGCGCTCTGTGCCTGTTCTCCCTCCTAACCTCAACCTAGCCGAGACCCTCATCAGGGCCATGCTCCGAAGTGGCCACCAGCCACATGGAGCTAGGCACTGAAGTAGCCAGGAACCAAGGCTGATGCTGGCCCTCACGGCCACGCTCCGAAGAGGCCACACTCGACATGGGGCTCAGGCACTGAAGTAGCCAGGAACCAAGGTTGATGGTGGCCCTCACCTTCCATTTGCAGTCCCTAGGCAGCCCCACCAACACCGGGGCTCTGTGCCTGTTCTCCCACCTAACCTCAACCTCGCCCTGACCCTCATCAGGGCCATGCTCCGAAGTGGCCATCGACCACATGGGGCTTGGCACTGAAGTAGGCAGGAAGCAAGGCTGAGGCTGGCCCTCACGGGCTCTTGGCAGCTCCTTCTCAGGCCCACCAACACCAGGGCTCTGTGTCTCTGCAAGCACCTAACATCGACCTATCCCTGACCCTCATCGGAGCAAAGCTCCGAAGCGACCACTCTCCACGTGGATCTTGGCACTGAGGTAGCCAAGAATCAAGGTTGATGCTGGCCCTCACCTTCCTTGGCAGCCCCACCGATACCGTGGCGCTCTGTCTGTTCTCCCTCCTAACCTCAACCTAGCCGAGACCCTCATCAGGGCCACCTCCGAAGCGGCCACCCTCCCCATGGGGCTTGGCACTGAAGTAGCCAGGAACAAAGGTTGATGCTGGCCCTCACGGTCTCTTGTCGGCCCCACCAATACCGGGGCTCTGTGTCTGTGCTCGCACCTAACAGCGACCTATCCATTACCCTCATCGGAGCCAAGCTCCGAAGCGACCACTCTTCATGTGGGGCTTAGGCACTGAGGCAGCCAAGAACCAAGGTAGATGCTCGTCCTCACGATCACTGCGCAGCCCCTTCTCAGCCGCACCAATGCCGGGGCTCTGTGCCTGTTCTCCCACCTTACCTCAACCGAGCCCTGACCCTCATCAGGGCCAAGCTCCGAAGCGGCCACCCTCCACGTGGAGCTTGGCACTAAGGTAAGCAGAAATCCAGCTTGATGCTGGCCCTCACCTTCCCTTGGTAGCCCCACCAAAACCGGGGCTCTGTCTCTGTTCTCCACCTTATCCTCGACATATCCCTTACCGTCATCGGAGCCAAGCTCCGAAGAGACCACTACCCACGTGGGGCTTAGGTACTGAAGTAGCCTGGAATCCAGGTTGATGCTGGCCCTCACGATCTCTTTGCAGCCCCTTCTCAGCCCCACCAATACCAGGGCTCTGTATCTGTTCTCCCACTTAGCCTCGACAGATCCCTTACCCTCATCAGGGCAAAGCGCCTCAGCGGCCACACTCCACATGGGGCTTGGAACTGAGATAGCCAGGAATCAAGGGTGGTGCTGGCCCTCACCTTCCATTTGCAGTCCCTAGGCAAGCCCACCAACACCGGGGCTCTGTGCCTGTTCTCCCTCCTAACCTCAACCTAGCCGAGACCCTCATCAGGGCCAAGCCCCGAAGTGGCCACCGGCCACATGGAGCTAGGCACTGAAGTAGCCAGGAACCAAGGCTGATGCTGGCCCTCACGGTCCCTTGGCAGGCCCTTCTCAGCCCCACCAACACCGGGGCTCTGTGCCTGTTCTCCCACCTAACCTCAACCGAGCCCTGACCCTCATCAGGGCCAAGCTCCGAAGCGGCCACCCTCCACGTGGAGCTTGGCACTAAGGTAAGCAGAAATCCAGCTTGATGCTGGCCCTCACCTTCCCTTGGTAGCCCCACCAAAACCGGGGCTCTGTCTCTGTTCTCCACCTTATCCTCGACATATCCCTTACCCTCATCGGAGACAAGCTCCGAAGAGACCACTACCCACGTGGGGCTTAGGTACTGAAGTAGCCTGGAATCAAGGTTGATGCTGGCCCTCACGATCTCTTTGCAGCCCCTTCTCAGCCCCACCAATACCGGGGCTCTGTATCTGTTCTCCCACTTAGCCTCGACAGATCCCTTACCCTCATCAGGGCAAAGCGCCGCAGCGGCCACACTCCACATGGGGCTTGGCACTGAGATAGCCAGGAATCAAGGGTGGTGCTGGCCCTCACCTTCCATTTGCAGTCCCTAGGCAAGCCCACCAACACCGGCGCTCTGTGCCTGTTCTCCCTCCTAACCTCAACCTAGCCGAGACCCTCATCAGGGCCAAGCTCCGAAGTGGCCACCGGCCACATGGAGCTAGGCACTGAAGTAGCCAGGAACCAAGGCTGATGCTGGCCCTCACGGTCCCTTGGCAAGCCCTTCTCAGCCCCACCAACACCGGGGCTCTGTGCCTGTTCTCCCACCTAACCTCAACCGAGCCCTGACCCTCATCAGGGCCAAGCTCCGAAGCGGCCACCCTCCACGTGGAGCTTGGCACTAAGGTAAGCAGAAATTCAGCTTGATGCTGGCCCTCACCTTCCCTTGGTAGCCCCACCAAAACCGGGGCTCTGTCTCTGTTCCACACCTTATCCTCGACATATCCCTTACCCTCATCGGAGACAAGCTCCGAAGAGACCACTACCCACGTGGGGCTTAGGTACTGAAGTAGCCTGGAATCAAGGTTGATGCTGGCCCTCACGATCTCTTTGCAGCCCCTTCTCAGCCCCACCAATACCTGGGCTCTGTATCTGTTCTCCCACTTAGCCTCGACAGATCCCTTACCCTCATCAGGGCAAAGCGCCGCAGCGGCTACACTCCACATGGGGCTTGGCACCGAGATAGCCAGGAATCAAGGGTGGTGCTGGCCTTCACCTTCCATTTGCAGTCCCTAGGCAAGCCCACCAACACCGGGGCTCTGTGCCTGTTCTCCTTCCTAACCTCAACCTAGCCGAGACCCTCATCAGGGCCAAGCTTCGAAGCGGCCACACTCCACATGGGGCTTGGCATTGAGATAGCCAGGAATCAAGGCTGATGCCGGACCTCGCCTTCCGTTTGCAGTCCCTAGGCAGCCCCACCAACACCGGCGCTCTGTGTCTGTTCCCCCAGTTATCCTCGACATATCCCTTCTCCTCAGAGGGCCAAGCTCCGAAGCGGCCACCCACCACATGGGGCTCTGGGGCAGACGTGGCCAGGAATGAAGGCTGATGCTGGCCCTCACGATCTCTTGTCAGCCCCTCCTCAGCCCCACCAACCCCTGCTCCCTTCTCTTTGGTCTCCCGCCTAAACATCAACCTACATCTTACCTTCAGCAGAGCCAGGCTCTGAAACGTCTACCCACCAGATGGCGCTCCAACACAGAGGGAACCACGATGACTGGCGTTCGTTGCACTCGCCTGCCCCGGCAGCCCTTTGAGATCCCCACCACCACCGGGGCTAGGCGCTTGCCGTAGCACTCAACCGTCAACCTTGCCGCAGCCCAACTGCAAAGCAGACAAGCGCCCCGTCGAGCTCCCACACACGTTTTGCCAGGACTGAAATATGTTCGCAGTGCTCACCTTCCCTTTACAGCCCCTTCTCAGCTGCCCAGCACCCAGCCATCTCCAGCACCGCAAATGCGCAACATCCAGCACACCTAGCACCCCTTGGGATCTTTGGCAGTGCTTGGTGCTGGGCATGTGTCGGTGCTGGGTCGTGGGGGTACTGTGTGCTAGGCCCTGAGGGTAGTGGGTTCTGGACAGGTCTGGGTGCTGCGGTTGCTGGGTGTTGGGCATATCTGGGTGCTCGCCATGTCCCTGTGCTGGGCACTGGGAGGATTTGGTGCTGGGAATGGGCAGGCGATGATCGTGCCTGGGTGGTGGATGCGGGCTACAGGCAGTGCTGGGCACTGGCTGCGCTGGGTGCTGGTCATTGGGGGTACTGGGATCCAGGCACTGGGCATGCGGGGTGCTGGACATCTCTGGGTGCTGAGCATGTCCAAGTGATGGGTCCGGGGCACTGGGACTGCTGGGCAGTGGGGGTGCTGGGGACTATGCATATCAGGGTGCTGGGCATGCCTGTGTACTGAGTGCTTGGCGCTGGGTTCTGGATGCTGGCTGGTGGGCATTGTCTGTGTGCTGGTTATTGGGCACTGGCGGTGGTAGGCATGGGAGTGCTTGTTGCTGGGCATTTTCTGATCCTGGCTGTTGGGGGCGCTGAGCACTGGGCATGTCTGGGTGATGGATGGAGGGAGTTTTGGGTGCTGGGCACTAGGGGTGCTGGCTAGTGGGTATGTCCGTGTGCTGGGTATGTCCATATGCCGGATGCTGTGCGCTGGGGATGCTGGGCACTGGGGTTAGTGGGTGCTGTGCACTGGGGTTGCTGGGTGCTGGGCAGCGCGACTGCTGGGGGCTGGGAGTGCTGGGTACTATGCATAAGCGGGTGCAGGGTATGTCTTGCTGCTGGATGGTGGGTTCTGGGGCTACTGGGAGCTGGGGGTATTGGGTGCTGGGCACTGGGGTTGCTGGGTGCTAAGTCCTGTGGGTGCTGGTTGCTGGGCCCTGGGAGTGCTGGGTACTATGCATAAGCGGGTGCAGGGTATGTCTCGCTGCTGGGTGCTGGGGGTATTGGGTGTTGGCCACTGGGGTGTTGGGTGCTGGGCATGTCCTCGTCCTTGGCATGACTGATGCTGGGCACTGGGGGTACTGGCTGCTGGGAGCTAGGGGTGCTGGCTTTGGGCATTTCAGTTGCTGGACATGACCAGGTGCTGGGCGTCTCCAGGTGCTGGGCATGTGCGGATGCTGTGTGCTCGGCACTTGGGGTTCTGGGGGGTCGGCGGTGAGGGTGCTGGACGCTGGGGATGCTGGCTGTTGCGGTGCTGGGTGCTGGGCACTGGGGCTGCTGAGTGGTGGGCATGTCCAGGTGCTGTTTGTTGGCGGTTGGGGTGCTGGGTTGTGCACCTGTCCAGGAGTTAGTGCTGGGCCCTGGGGGTGCTGTGTATGTCCGAGTGCTGGGCATGTCCAGATGCTGGGTAAACGGGTTCTTGGGCTGTGGGGGTGTTGGGTATGCTGGTTTCTGGGCACTGGGGAGGTGCTGGCTGCGAGACCTGTATGGTGGTGGGTGTTTGGTGTACTGGGTGCAGGGCGCTGGGCGTGCTGGGTGCTGGGCACGTCCGGGTGCTACGTGCTGATCACTGGGGATGTTGGGGGCTGGTTTGCTGTGTTCTGGTGTGTAGCGTGCTGGGCATGTTTGGGTGCTGGGCATGTCCAGGTGCTGGGTACTGGGCGCTGGGGGTGGTGGTCCCTGGGGGTGCTGTGTGCTGGGCATGTCCGGGGGGTGGGTTGGGCAGTGGGGTTGCTGGGTGCTGGGAATGTGCGGGTGCTGGGGGCTGGGCCCTGAGGTTGATGGGGGCTGGGCACTCGGGTTGCTGGGTGCTGGCTGGTGCGGTTGCGGGGCCCTGGTGTTGCTGGGTACTATGCATAACTGAGTGCAGGGTATCTCTTGGTGCTGGAGGTACTGGGTACTGGGTGCTGGGCATATCCGGTGCTGGGCCTGTGCTCTGGAGTTGCTGGGTTCTGTGCTCTGGGGGTGCTTGTTTCTTGGCACGTGCGTGTGCTGTGTGCTCTTCCCTGGTTGTGCTGGGTATGTGTGGGTGTTGGGCAGTGTGGGTGCTGTGTGGTGGGCGCTGGGCATGTCTGGGTGCTGGGTGATGGGCACTGGAGGTTCTGGGCGATGGGGAGCAGGGAAGCTGCCTGCTAGGCATGTCTGAGTGCTGGGCATGTCCGGGTGCTGGGTACTGTGCGCTGGCAGTGGTGGGCGGTGGTGGTGCTGGGTGCTGGGCATGTCCGGGTGCTAGGCAATGGCGGTGCTGGGTGCTTGGCGCTGGGGGTGATGGTCTTTGGGTGTGCTGGGTGCTGGGCATGTCCCTGTGCTGGGTGGTGGGGGTGCTGGGCATGTGCGGGTGTTGGTTGCCGGGCCCTGGGTGTACTGGGTGCTGGACGCTGGGGTGGTTGGTTTCTGGGCGCTGGGGCTGCTGGGTTCTGTGCCCCTGTGTTGCTGGGTGCTGAGCATGTCCGGGTGCTGGCCATGTCTAAGTGCAGCGTGCTGGGCACTGGGTGCTGGGGGGTGGGGGTGCTGGATGCTGAGTGTTGGGTATGCTGGTTTCTGGGCACTGGGCGGAAGTGTGTGAGACCTGTGGGTGTGTTGTATGGTGGGTGTTTGGGGTGCTGAGTGCTGCAGGTGCTGGGCATGTCCAGGTGCTATGTGCTGATCACTGGGGTTCTTGGGGGCTGGTTTGCTGTGTTCTGGTGTGTTGGGCGCTGGGCATGTTTGTCTGGGTGCTGGGCATGTCTGGGTGCTGGGTACTGGGAACTGGCAGTGCGGGGCGGTGCGGGTGCTGTGTGCTGGGCATGTCGGGGTGCTGGGTACTGGGCAGTGGGAGTGCTGGGTGCTAGGTACTGGGGGTGCTGGGCCTTGGCATTGCTGGCTACTATACATAACTGAGTGCAGGGTATGTCTTGGTGCTGGATGCTTGGTGCTGGAGGTACCAGGTGCTGGGCATATGCAGTGCTGGGTGTTGGGCATATCCGGTGCTGGGTGGCTGTGCTGGGGTTGCTGGGTGCTGTGCTGTGAGGGTGCTGGATTCCTGGCATGTGCGTGTACTGTGTGCTGGGCCCTGGTTGTGCTGGGTATGTGTGGGTGCTGGGTGTTGGGCACTGGGGGAGGGTGGTGCTAGGTGCTGGGCATGTCCAGGTGCTGAGCAATGGTGGTGCTGGGTGCTTGGCGCTGGGGGTGGTGGTACCTGGGGCTGCTGTGTGCTGGGCACGTCGGGGTGCTGGGTTTTGGGCGGTGGGGGTGCTGGGTGCTGGGCGTGTGCGTGTGTTGGTTGCTGGACCCTGGCGTGCTGGGCGCTGGCGCTATCGGTTACCGGGTGCTGGGGGTGCTGGGTTCAATGCAGCGTATGCAGGTCCTGGGCAGTGGGTGTGCTGGAAGCTGGGTGTTGGGTATGCTGGTTCCTGCCACTGCGGGTGCTGCGTGTGAGACTTGTGGGCGTGCTGGATGGTGGGTGTTTGGTGTGCACCCTCACTGCCCACCACCCAGAACCCCAAGTGCCGAGCACACAGCATCCGGACGTGCCCAGCACCTGCACACGCCCAGCACCCACAAGACCCAACAACCAGCACTGGTCATGACCAGTACCTGGAAATGCCCACAGCCAGCACCCCTAGCTCCCCGCACCCAGCACTCCCAGGGCCCAGCACGAATTCCCGGACATGCGCACAACCCAGCACACCCACCGCCAACACACAGCATCGAGACATGCCCAGCAGCCCCAGTGCCCAGCATCCACCAGCAAGACATACCCTGCACCCAATTATGCATGGTATCCAGCACTCCCAGGGCCCAGCAACCAGTAGCCCCAGTACCTCGGCTCGCTTCTGTAGTTCTACACAATGAAGACTTGTGGCTTAGAAGTTAGGGAACTAGCAGGTGTGGTGTTTGCAAGTGTGTAGAATTGTAGTCTAAATCGTGTCTCCTGGAAGCAGTGTTAGACTCTAGTGAAGAGTAACCTTGGAAACGAGAACCGTAAACAAAGGTAGTCCAGACGTGGCTCGGAGACAAACCTCGACCTTATAAGGAAAGAAAGGAACAGGTTCACAAAGAGTTCACGACCCCGCCGACCACCACAGACCACCCGAGACCCTCAAGGAGACCCTAAAGGTTTTAGTGCGCATGTGTCTAGGATGATGTAATACTATAATCGGTTCTCGGAAATTTAAGAAATATGTAAAAGAGAAACTGAAAATATGTATGAGAAGCATGGATACAAACAGAAAGGTGATTAGACCTGGTGTGCTTCATTTGTGGCAAGTCCACCGAGCACCCAGGCCTGAATAAAACAATCTCTCTCCTGAGCGTGTGGAATTGGTTCCTTGTGGAGGGATTTTTATTAAATAACGGTCATCCTATGAACATTCCAAGCACTGAGGATTTGTTAGTAATAGTAGAAGGCTGCTAAAGAGCAATTGTAGTTTTAGAGTCTCTGAAGTGATAGTAGAGCAGGAAAAACAGGCTGAGGAATGTAAATATCAGTAGATTATGTAACGGAATGCAGGCGCAGGAAGCGTTCGCGTGGACACCTGCTTTTGACCAATCTGTGTATGTTAAGATTCGTGTGCTTGCTGACTGTAAACCAATAGAGGATTCGGAGGTGCGCGTGTTACTGTGGCTAGCTTATAAAAGTAGCACAATATCTTGAAATAAAGGAGAATGACCATACCCACATTGGGACTCCTCATTACTCCGGGAACGCGCTCCTATTCCAACCCATGGTCACTCCAACAGTTCCTTCCACGCCGGGCACGAATCCGCTTTTCGGACAACACCTAGCCCCCAGCACCCGCACCAGCAGCACCAGCAAGCCCAGTGCCCAGCACGCAGCAACCTCAGGGCCCAGCACCCAGCCGTGCCCGCCACCCGGACATGCCCAGCACCCAGCAACCCCAGTGCACAACACCCAGCACCCCCAGCGCCCAGAAACCAACACACGCACACACCCAGCACGCCCACCGCCCAAAACCCAGCAGCCCAACATGCCCAGCACACAGCACCACCACCGCCACCACCCCCACTGCCCAGTACCCAGCACCCACACATGCCCAGCACCCAGACATGCCCAGCACACAGCACCACCACCGCCCACCACCCCCACTGCCCAGTACCCAGCACCCACACATGCCCAGCACTCAGACATGCCCAGCAGGCAGCTTCTCTGCTGCCCACCGCCCAGCATCCCGACCGCCCAGCACCCAGACATGCCCAGGCCCCGCCACACAGCACCCACACTGCCCAACACCCAGCACTCACACATACCCGGCACAACCAGGGCCCAGCACACAGCACACGCACATGTCAGGAATCCAGCACCCTCACAGCACAGCACCCAGCAACCCCAGCACAGCCACCCAGCACCGCATATGCCCAGCACCTAGCACCGCATATGCCCAACACCCAGCACCCAGTACCTCCAGTACCCAGCATCCAGCACCAAGACATACCCTGCACTCAGTTATGTACAGTAGCCAGCAATACCAGGGCCCAGCACCCCAGTACCTAGAACCCAACACTGCCACTGCCCAACACCCACCTCCCGGACGTGCCCAGCACACAGCACCCCCACTGCCCCACACAGCCAGCGCCCAGTACCCAGCACCCAGACATGGCCAGCACCCAAACATGCCCAGCATTCAACACACCACTGCCCAGATCCCAGCAAACCAGCCCCCAACATCTCCAGTGATGAGCACATAGCACCCGGACATGCCCAGCACCCAGCACCCGCAGCGCTCAGCATCCACCACCCCCAGTGCTCTGTACTCAGCACACCAAACACCTACCATCCAGCACCCCCACACGTCTCACACCCAGCATCCCCAGTGCCCAGCAACCAGCATACCCAACACCCACCATCCATCACCCCCACACGTCTCACACCCATGACCCCCAGTGCTCTGTACTCAGCACACCAAACACCCACCATCCAGCTCCCCCACCACCCAGCACCCCCAGTGCGCAGTACCCCGCACCCAGACATGCCCAGCACCCGGACATATACAGCACTCAGCACTGTCCTGCTTCCGGCTGGGACAGAGTTAACTTTCTTCCCAGTAGCTTGGGGGGTGTGCTGGCTTTTGGGTTTGGTGTGAGAGGAGCGTTGATGGCCCCTTAATGCTTTGGCTGTTGCTGGGCGGTGCTTGCACCGGGAGACTTTTGTTCTCTCTTTTCGGCCTCCCACAGGAAGCTCGGGGGGGGGGTGGGGGGTGGCGGGGGTGGGGGGTGGGGGGTGGCGGGGGGGGGGGGTGGGGGGTGGCGGGGGGGGGGGGAGCACAGCCGGGGTAGTTGACCTAGCTGGCCAATGGGGTATTCTATAGCATGTGACATCCTGCTCAGTACAAAAAATGGGAGGGGGCGGGGGAGGGAAACGACTCTCCCCCCCCCCCCGCCCCAGTTCATGACACGCGGTCGGCAGCGGTGAGCAGTTGCATTCTGCATTGCCTGCTTTGTATCGTCTGTTGTTGTTGTTCTCATTGTTATTATTACTGTTCTACTTCGTTTTATTTCAACCATTAAACTGTTTTTATCTCAACCCGGGAGTTTTCCTACTTGTGCCCTCCCGATTCTCTCCCCCATCCCACGGGGTGGGGGGAGGAGGAGAGCCAGCGGCTGCGTGGGGTTTTTTTGCAGGCTGGGGTTAAACCACGACATGCACCCATCATACCCTCCACCCAGCACCCCCAGGGCCCAGCACTCATTCCCAGACATGCGCACAACCTAGCACACCCACCGCCAACACACAGCCCCTGGACATGCCCAGCACCCAGCAGCCCCACTGCCCAGCACCGCATTGCCCAGCATCCCCAGCGCCCAGCACCCTCACTGCCCACCACCCAGAACAACAAGTGCCGAGCACACAGCATCCGGACATGCCCAGCACCGGGGCACACCCAGCACCCACAAGACCCAGCACCCGGTCATGACCAGCAACTGGAAATGCCCACAGCCAGCACCTCTAGCTCCCAGCAGCCACCAACCCCAGTGCCTAGCACTCAGCACCCAGTCGTGCCGAGCAGCCAACACCCCGGTGCTCAGCACCCTGCACCCGGTCGTGTCCAGGGCCCACCACACAGCACCCACACTGCCCAACACCCAGCACCCACACATACCCGGCACAACCAGGGCCCAGCACACAGCCCACGCACGTGCCAGGAATCCAGCATCCCCAGAGCACAGCACCCAGCAACCCCAGCACAGCCACCCAGCACCGCATATGCCCAGCATGAAGCACCGCATATGCCCACAACCCAGCACCCAGTAGCTCCAGCACCAGGCATCCAGCACAAAGACATACCCTGCACTCAGTTATGCAGAGTACCTAGCAATACCGGGCCCAGCACCCCAGTACCTAGCACCCAACACTCCCACTGCCCAACACCCACCACCCGGACATGCCCAGCACACAGCACCCCCACCACCCCACACCGCCAGCGCCCAGTATGCAGCACCCAGAAATGCCCAGCACCCAAACATGCCCAGCACTCAACACACCACTGCCCAGATCCCAGCAAACCAGCCCCCAACATCGCCAGTGATCAGCACATAGCACCCGGAATGCCCAGCACCCGCAGCGCTCAGCACCCAGCACCCCCACGGCCCAGCAGCCAGCACCGCAGCAACCAGCATCCCCAGCGCCCAGCACCCGGTCATGCCAAGCACCTGGACATGCCCAGCACCAAGCACGCCTGTGCCCAGCACACAATATCCCCAGCACCCAGTAGCCCCAGCACCCAGCAGCAAGAGATACCCTGCACCCGCTTACGCATAGTACCCACAGCGCTCAGCAGCCACCATCCCCAGTGCTCTGTACTCAGCACACCAAACACCCACCATCCAGCACCCCCACACGTCTCACACCCAGCACCCCCAGTGCCCAGCAACCAGCATACCCAACACCCACCATCCAGCTCCCCCACCACCCAGCACGCCCAGTATCCCGCACCCAGACATGCCCAGCACCCGGACATACACAGCACTCAGCACTGTCCTGCTTCCGGCTGGGACAGAGTTAACTTTCTTCCCAGTAGCTTGGGGGGTGTGCTGGCTTTTGGGTTTGGTGTGAGAGGAGCGTTGATGGCCCCTTAATGCTTTGGCTATTGCTGGGCGGTGCTTGCACCGGGAGACTTTTGTTCTCTCTTTTCGGCCTCCCACAGGAAGCTCGGGGGGGGGTGGGGGGTGGCGGGGGGGGGGGGGAGCACAGCCGGGGTAGTTGACCTAGCTGGCCAATGGGGTATTCTATAGCATGTGACATCCTGCTCAGTATAAAAAATGGGAGGGGGCGGGGGAGGGAAACGACTCTCCCCCCCCCCCCCCCCCGCCCCAGTTCATGACACGCGGTCGGCAGCGGTGAGCAGTTGCATTCTGCATTGCCTGCTTTGTATCGTCTGTTGTTGTTGTTGTTCTCATTGTTATTATTACTGTTCTACTTCGTTTTATTTCAACCATTAAACTGTTTTTATCTCAACCCAGGAGTTTTCCTACTTGTGCCCTCCCGATTCTCTCCCCCATCCCACGGGGTGGGGGGAGGAGGAGAGCCAGCGGCTGCGTGGGGTTTTTTTGCAGGCTGGGGTTAAACCACGACATGCACCCATCATACCCTCCACCCAGCACCCCCAGGGCCCAGCACTCATTCTCGGACATGCGCACAACCTAGCACACCCACCACCAACACACAGCCCCTGGATATGCCCAGCACCCAGCAGCCCCACTGCCCAGCACCCAGAGCACCCAGCATCCCCAGCACCCAGCAGCCAGAGATACCCTGCACCCGCTTATGCATGGTACCCAGCACTCCCAGGGCCCAGCAACCAGCACCCCAAGTACTTAGCCTCCAGCACCCACACCAGCCAGCACCCAGCAAGGCCGGTACCCAGCAACCTCAGGGCCCAGAACCCAGCAGCCAGCCATTGCCCAGCACACAGACATGCCCAGCACCCAGCAACCCCAGTGCACACAACCCAGAAGCCCCAGCGCCCAGAAACCAACAGCCCCAGTGCCCAGCACTCCCAGGGCTCAGAAACCAACATTCGCATGCACCCAACACTCCAACCACCCAGCACGCGGACATGCCCAGCATGCAGCACCACCAGGGACCACCACCCCCAGCACCACGCACCCAGCACTACCACTGCCCAGCACCTGGACATGCCCAGCACCCAAATGTGCCCAGCAGGCAGCTTCCCTGCTGCCCACCGCCCAGCATCGCGACCGCCCAGCACCCCGACCATCCAGCACCCACACTGCCCAATACCCAGCACCCACACATACCCAGCACAACCAGGGCCCAGCACACACACATGCCAGGTTAAACCATGACATGCACCCATCATACCCTCCACCCAGCACCCCCATGGCCCAGCACTCATTCCCAGACATGCGCACAACCTAGCACACGCACCGCCAACACACTGCCCCTGGACATGCCCAGCCACCCCAGTGCCCAGCACCCAGTAGCCCCAGCACCAAGCAGCAAGAGATACCCTGCACCTGCTTATGCATAATACCCAGCACTCCCAGGGCCCAGCAACCAGCACTTAGCCCCCAGCACCCACACCAGCCAGCAAGGCCGGTGCCCAGCACCCAGCAAGGCCGGTGCCCAGCACCCAGCAACCTCAGGGCCCAGAACCCAGCAGCCAGCCATTGCTCAGCACCCAGACATGCCCAGCACCCAGCAACCCCAGACCACAGAACCCAGAAGCCCCAGTGCCCAGAAACCAACCACCCCAGTGTCCAGCACCCAGTACACCCAGGGCCCAGCAACCAACACCCGCACATGCCCAGCACCCCCACCACCCAGCACACCCAAAGACTATCACGCCCAGCGCCAAGCACCCAGCACCGCCATTGCCTAGCACCGGGACATGCCCAGCACCCAGTACCACCACCACCAGTGCACAGTACCAAGCACCCGGATATGCCCAGCACTGAGACATTCCTACCAGGCAGCTTCCCTGCTCCCCATCGCCCAGGACCTCCAGTGCCCAGCACCCAGCACCGGGACATGCCCAGCGCCCACCACACAGCACCCATACTGCCCAACACCCAGCACCCACACATACCCAGCACAACCAGGGCACAGCACACGCACATGCCAGGAATCCAGCACCCTCACAGCACAGCACCCAGCAAACCCAGAGCACACACCTAGCACCGGATATGGCCAGCACCGGATATGGCCAGCACCAAGACATACCCTGCACTCAGTTATGCATAGTACCAAGCAATGCCAGGGCCCAGCATCCCCAGTACTTAGCACCCAGCACTCCCACCGCCCAATACCCACCACCCGGACGTACCCAGCACCCCCACTGCCCGTGCCCAGCACCCAGACATGCCCAGCACCCAAACATGCCCAGCGCCCAACACACCAGAAAGCAGCAAACCAGCCCCCACCATCCCCAGTGATCTGCACATAGCACCCAGCACACGCTGCGCTCAGCACCCACCACCCACAGTGCCCAGAAACCACATACCCAATGCCCAGCATCCAGTACCACCACCACCCCAACTGCCCAGTACCCGCACGCGGATATGCCCAGCACCCGAACATACACGGTACCCCTAGGACCCAGCACTCAGAACTGCAGTGCACTGCACTGTCCTGCTTCTGGCTGGGACAGAGTTAACTTTCTTCCCAGTAGCTTGGGGGGTGTGCTGGCTTTTGGGTTTGGTGTGAGAGGAGCGTTGATGGCCCCTTAATGCTTTGGCTGTTGCTGGGCGGTGCTTGCACCGGGAGACTTTTGTTCTCTCTTTTCGGCCTCCCACAGGAAGCTCGGGGGGGGGTGGGGGGTGGCGGGGGGGGGGGGGAGCACAGCCGGGGTAGTTGACCTAGCTGGCCAATGGGGTATTCTATAGCATGTGACATCCTGCTCAGTATAAAAAATGGGAGGGGGCGGGGGAGGGGACTCTCCCCCCCCCCCGTTCACGACACACGGTCGACAGCGGTGAGCAGTTGCATTCTGCATTGCCTGCTTTGTATCGTCTGTTGTTGTTGTTGTTCTCATTGTTATTATTACTGTTCTACTTCGTTTTATTTCAATCATTAAACTGTTTTGATCTCAACTCGGGAGCTTTCCTACTTGTGCCCTCCCGATTCTCTCCCCAATCCCACGGGGTGGGGGGGGGAGGTGAGCCAGTGGCTGCGTGGGGTTTATTTGCTGGCTGGGGTTAAACCAACACATGCACCCATCATACCCTCCACCCAGCACTGCCAGGGCCCAGCACTCCCATGGCCCAGCACTGATTCCCACACATGCACACAACCCAGCACACGCACCGCCAATGCACAGCACCTCGACATGCCCAGCAGCCCTGGAGCCCAGCACACAGCACCCAGGAGCCCCAGCACCAGGACATGACAAGAAGCCAGTCCCCGCAGTGCCCAACAACCCACGACTCAGCAACGGAACATGCCTAGCACCAGGCACCACCAATGTGTAGCAAGGAGTGCTAGGTGTGGTGGATATGGCACATTTGGGGTGCTGGAGCTGGCTGGGTGTTGGGCAGCTGAGAAGGGTCTATCAAGGGAAGGTGAGAGCCACCAACATCTTTCAGTCCTGCCTGTTAGTTTATGGGAGCCCGAAGAGGGGATCGACTGCTTTGCAGTTGGGCTGTGGTAAGGTTGCTGGTTGGGTGGTAGAGCGAGAGCAGCTCCCTCGGAAAGGGCTGCCACGAAAGGCAAGAGCCAGAAACAGCTTTCAATCCTGGTTCTTTCAGTGTTGGAGCGCCCTCTGGTGGGAAGCCGTTTACGAAATGGGCTCGAGAGATGGTAAGGCAAAGGTTGATATTTCGGTTTGAGAATAAGGGAGAGGGGTGGTGGGACCGGGAAGGGTCCCGTGGTGGGTCCATGTGGTGGGTGGCGTTAACTAATGCAGAAGGATCTCGTTATCTACGCAGAACCTCAAACTATCCCTTATCCTCCTCAGAGGCAAGCTCCGAAACGGCCACTCACCTCCTCTGGCTCAGGCACAGAAATAGCCAGGAATCAAGGACGATGCTGGCCCTCACGATCTCTTGGCAGCCACTTCTCAGCCCCACCAACACCGTGGCACTGTACCTCTGCTCGCACCTAACAGCGACCTATCCCTTACCCTCATCAGGGCCAAGCTCCGAAGTGGCCACCCACCACATGGAGCTAGGCACTGAAGTAGCTAGGAACCAAGGCGGATGCTGGCCCTCACGGTCCCTTGGCAGCTCCTTCTCAGCCTCACCAACACCGGGGCTCTGTCGCTGTTCTCCCACTTATCCTCGACATATCCCTAACCCTCACCAGGGCCACCTCCGAAGCAGCCACCCTCCACATGGGGCTTGGCACTGAAGTAGGCAGGAAGCAAGGCTGAGGTTGGCCCTCACGGGCTCTTGGCAGCTCCTTCTCAGGCCCACCAAGACAGGGCTCTGTGTCTCTGCAAGCACCTAACATCGACCTATCCCTTACCCTCATCGGAGCCAAGCTCCGAAGCGACCACTCTCCACGTGGATCTTGGCACTGAGGTAGCCAAGAATCAAGGTTGATGCTGGCCCTCACCTTCCTTGGCAGGCCCACCAATACCGTAGCTCTCTGTCTGTTCTCCCTCCTAACATCAACCTAGCCGAGACCCTCATCAGGGCCACCTCCGAAGCGGCCACCCTCCCCATGGGGCTTGGCACTGAAGTAGCCAGGAACAAAGGCTGATGCTGGCCCTCACGGGCTCTTGTCGGCCCCACCAATACCGGGGCTCTGTGTCTGTGCTCGCACCTAACAGCGACCTATCCATTACCCTCATCGGAGCCAAGCTCCGAAGCGACCACTCTTCATGTGGGGCTTAGGCACTGAGGCAGCCAAGAACCAAGGTAGATGCTGGTCCTCACGATCACTGCGCAGCCCCTTCTCAGCCGCACCAATGCCGGGGCTCTGTGCCTGTTCTCCCACCTTACCTCAATCTAGCCCAGACCCTCATCAGGGCCAAGCTCCGAAGCGGCCACCCTCCACGTGGAGCTTGGCACTAAGGTCAGCAGAAATCCAGCTTGATGCTGGCCCTCACCTTCCCTTGGTAGCCCCACCAAAACCGGGGCTCTGTCTCTGTTCTCCACCTTATCCTCGACATATCCCTTACCCTCATCGGAGCCAAGCTCCGAAGAGGCCACCCTCAACATGGGGCTCAGGCACTGAAGGGCAGCCCCGTCTCAGCCCCACCAATACCGGGGCTCTGTGTCTCTGCTCGCACCTAACAGCGACCTATCCCTTACCGTCATCGGAGCCAAGCTCCGAAGAGACCACTACCCACGTGGGGCTTAGGTACTGAAGTAGCCTGGAATCAAGGTTGATGCTGGCCCTCACGATCTCTTTGCAGCCCCTTCTCAGCCCCACCAATACCAGGGCTCTGTATCTGTTCTCCAACTTAGCCTCGACAGATCCCTTACCCTCATCAGGGCAAAGCGCCTCAGCGGCCAAAATCCACATGGGGCTTGGCACTGAGATAGCCAGGAATCAAGGGTGGTGCTGGCCCTCACCTTCCATTTGCAGTCCCTAGGCAAGCCCACCAACACCGGGGCTCTGTGCCTGTTCTCCCTCCTAACCTCAACCTAGCCGAGACCCTCATCAGGGCCAAGCTCCGAAGTGGCCACCGGCCACATGGAGCTAGGCACTGAAGTAGCCAGGAACCAAGGCTCATGCTGGCCCTCACGGTCCCTTGGCAGGCCCTTCTCAGCCCCACCAACACCGGGGCTCTGTGCCTGTTCTCCCACCTAACCTCAACCGAGCCCTGACCCTCATCAGGGCCAAGCTCCGAAGCGGCCACCCTCCACGTGGAGCTTGGCACTAAGGTAAGCAGAAATCCAGCTTGATGCTGGCCCTCACCTTCCCTTGGTAGCCCCACCAAAACCGGGGCTCTGTCTCTGTTCTCCACCTTATCCTCGACATATCCCTTACCGTCATCGGAGCCAAGCTCCGAAGAGACCACTCCCCACGTGGGGCTTAGGTACTGAAGTAGCCTGGAATCCAGGTTGATGCTGGCCCTCACGATCTCTTTGCAGCCCCTTCTCAGCCCCACCAATACCGGGGCTCTGTATCTGTTCTCCCACTTAGCCTCGACAGATCCCTTACCCTCATCAGGGCAAAGCGCCTCAGCGGCCACACTCCACATGGGGCTTGGCACTGAGATAGCCAGGAATCAAGGGTGGTGCTGGCCCCCACCTTCCATTTGCAGTCCCTAGGCAAGCCCACCAACACCGGCGCTCTGTGCCTGCTCTCCCTCCTAACCTCAACCTAGCCGAGACCCTCATCAGGGCCATGCTCCGAAGTGGCCACCAGCCACATGGAGCTAGGCACTGAAGTAGCCAGGAACCAAGGCTGATGCTGGCCCTCACGGCCACGCTCCGAAGAGGCCACACTCGACATGGGGCTCAGGCACTGAAGTAGCCAGGAACCAAGGTTGATGGTGGTCCTCACCTTCCGTTTGTAATCCGTAGGCAGCCCCACCAACACCGGGGCTCTGTGCCTGTTCTCCCACCTAACCTCAACCTAGCCCTGACCCTCATCAGGGCCAAGCTCCGAAGTGGCCATCGACCACATGGGGCTTGGCACTGAAGTAGGCAGGAAGCAAGGCTGAGGCTGGCCCTCACGGGCTCTTGGCAGCTCCTTCTCAGGCCCACCAACACCAGGGCTCTGTGTCTCTGCAAGCACCTAACATCGACCTATCCCTGACCCTCATCGGAGCAAAGCTCCGAAGCGACCACTCTCCACGTGGATCTTGGCACTGAGGTAGCCAAGAATCAAGGTTGATGCTGGCCCTCACCTTCCTTGGCAGCCCCACCGATACCGTGGCGCTCTGTCTGTTCTCCCTCCTAACCTCAACCTAGCCGAGACCCTCATCAGGGCCACCTCCGAAGCGGCCACCCTCCCCATGGGGCTTGGCACTGAAGTAGCCAGGAACAAAGGTTGATGCTGGCCCTCACGGTCTCTTGTCGGCCCCACCAATACCGGGGCTCTGTGTCTGTGCTCGCACCTAACAGCGACCTATCCATTACCCTCATCGGAGCCAAGCTCCGAAGCGACCACTCTTCATGTGGGGCTTAGGCACTGAGGCAGCCAAGAACCAAGGTAGATGCTCGTCCTCACGATCACTGCGCAGCCCCTTCTCAGCCGCACCAATGCCGGGGCTCTGTGCCTGTTCTCCCACCTTACCTCAACCTAGCCCAGACCCTCATCAGGGCCAAGCTCCGAAGCGGCCACCCTCCACGTGGAGCTTGGCACTAAGGTAAGCAGAAATCCAGCTTGATGCTGGCCCTCACCTTCCCTTGGTAGCCCCACCAAAACCGGGGCTCTGTCTCTGTTCTCCACCTTATCCTCGACATATCCCTTACCGTCATCGGAGCCAAGCTCCGAAGAGACCACTACCCACGTGGGGCTTAGGTACTGAAGTAGCCTGGAATCAAGGTTGATGCTGGCCCTCACGATCTCTTTGCAGCCCCTTCTCAGCCCCACCAATACCAGGGCTCTGTATCTGTTCTCCCACTTAGCCTCGACAGATCCCTTACCCTCATCAGGGCAAAGCGCCTCAGCGGCCACACTCCACATGGGGCTTGGCACTGAGATAGCCAGGAATCAAGGGTGGTGCTGGCCCTCACCTTCCATTTGCAGTCCCTAGGCAAGCCCACCAACACCGGGGTTCTGTGCCTGTTCTCCCACCTAACCTCAACCGAACCCTGACCCTCATCAGGGCCAAGCTCCTAAGCGGCCACCCTCCACGTGGAGCTTGGCACTAAGGTCAGCAGAAATCCAGCTTGATGCTGGCCCTCACCTTCCCTTGGTAGCCCCACCAAAACCGGGGCTCTGTCTCTGTTCTACACCTTATCCTCGACATATCCCTTACCCTCATCGGAGCCAAGCTCCGAAGAGGCCACCCTCAACATGGGGCTCAGGCACTGAAGGGCAGCCCCGTCTCAGCCCCACCAACACCGGGGCTCTGTGTCTCTGCTCGCACCTAACAGCGACCTATCCCTTACCCTCAGCGGAGCCAAGCTCCGAAGACACCACTCCCCACGTGGGGCTTAGGTACTGAAGTAGCCTGGAATCAAGGTTGATGCTGGCCCTCACGATCTCTTTGAAGCCCCTTCTCAGCCCCACCAATACCGGGGCTCTGTATCTGTTCTCCCACTTAGCCTCGACAGATCCCTTACCCTCATCAGGGCAAAGCGCCGCAGCGCCACACTCCACATGGGGCTTGGCACTGAGATAGCCAGGAATCAAGGGTGGTGCTGGCCCTCACCTTCCCTTTGCAGTCCCTAGGCAAGCCCACCAACACCGGGGCTCTGTGCCTGTTCTCCCTCCTAACCTCAACCTAGCCGAGACCCTCATCAGGGCCAAGCCCCGAAGTGGCCACCGGCCACATGGAGCTAGGCACTGAAGTAGCCAGGAACCAAGGCTGATGCTGGCCCTCACGGTCCCTTGGCAGGCCCTTCTCAGCCCCACCAACACCGGGGCTCTGTGCCTGTTCTCCCACCTAACCTCAACCGAGCCCTGACCCTCATCAGGGCCAAGCTCCGAAGCGGCCACCCTCCACGTGGAGCTTGGCACTAAGGTAAGCAGAAATCCAGCTTGATGCTGGCCCTCACCTTCCCTTGGTAGCCCCACCAAAACCGGGGCTCTGTCTCTGTTCTACACCTTATCCTCGACATATCCCTTACCGTCATCGGAGCCAAGCTCCGAAGAGACCACTCCCCACGTGGGGCTTAGGTACTGAAGTAGCCTGGAATCAAGGTTGATGCTGGCCCTCACGATCTCTTTGCAGCCCCTTCTCAGCCCCACCAATACCGGGGCTCTGTATCTGTTCTCCCACTTAGCCTCGACAGATCCCTTACCCTCATCAGGGCAAAGCGCCGCAGCGGCCACACTCCACATGGGGCTTGGCACTGAGATAGCCAGGAATCAAGGGTGGTGCTGGCCCTCACCTTCCATTTGCAGTCCCTAGGCAAGCCCACCAACACCGGGGCTCTGTGCCTGTTCTCCCTCCTAACCTCAACCTAGCCGAGACCCTCATCAGGGCCAAGCTCCGAAGTGGCCACCGGCCACATGGAGCTAGGCACTGAAGTAGCCAGGAACCAAGGCTGATGCTGGCCCTCACGGTCCCTTGGCAGGCCCTTCTCAGCCCCACCAACACCGGGGCTCTGTGCCTGTTCTCCCACCTAACCTCAACCGAGCCCTGACCCTCATCAGGGCCAAGCTCCGAAGCGGCCACCCTCCACGTGGAGCTTGGCACTAAGGTAAGCAGAAATCCAGCTTGATGCTGGCCCTCACCTTCCCTTGGTAGCCCCACCAAAACCGGGGCTCTGTCTCTGTTCTCCACCTTATCCTCGACATATCCCTTACCGTCATCGGAGCCAAGCTCCGAAGAGACCACTCCCCACGTGGGGCTTAGGTACTGAAGTAGCCTGGAATCAAGGTTGATGCTGGCCCTCACGATCTCTTTGCAGCCCCTTCTCAGCCCCACCAATACCAGGGCTCTGTATCTGTTCTCCCACTTAGCCTCGACAGATCCCTTACCCTCATCAGGGCAAAGCGCCGCAGCGGCCACACTCCACATGGGGCTTAGCACTGAGATAGCCAGGAATGAAGGGTGGTGCTGGCCCTCACCTTCCATTTGCAGTCCCTAGGCAAGCCCACCAACACCGGCGCTCTGTGCCTGTTCTCCCTCCTAACCTCAACCTAGCCGAGACCCTCATCAGGGCCAAGCCCCGAAGTGGCCACCGGCCACGTGGAGCTAGGCACTGAAGTAGCCAGGAACCAAGGCTGATGCTGGCCCTCACGGTCCCTTGGCAGGCCCTTCTCAGCCCCACCAACACCGGCGCTCTGTGCCTGTTCTCCCTCCTAACCTCAACCTAGCCGAGACCCTCATCAGGGCCATGCTCCGAAGTGGCCACCAGCCACATGGAGCTAGGCACTGAAGTAGCCAGGAACCAAGGCTGATGCTGGCCCTCACGGCCACGCTCCGAAGAGGCCACACTCGACATGGGGCTCAGGCACTGAAGTAGCCAGGAACCAAGGTTGATGGTGGCCCTCACCTTCCATTTGCAGTCCCTAGGCAGCCCCACCAACACCGGGGCTCTGTGCCTGTTCTCCCACCTAACCTCAACCTAGCCCTGACCCTCATCAGGGCCAAGCTCCGAAGTGGCCATCGACCACATGGGGCTTGGCACTGAAGTAGGCAGGAAGCAAGGCTGAGGCTGGCCCTCACGGGCTCTTGGCAGCTCCTTCTCAGGCCCACCAACACCAGGGCTCTGTGTCTCTGCAAGCACCTAACATCGACCTATCCCTGACCCTCATCGGAGCAAAGCTCCGAAGCGACCACTCTCCACGTGGATCTTGGCACTGAGGTAGCCAAGAATCAAGGTTGATGCTGGCCCTCACCTTCCTTGGCAGCCCCACCGATACCGTGGCGCTCTGTCTGTTCTCCCTCCTAACCTCAACCTAGCCGAGACCCTCATCAGGGCCACCTCCGAAGCGGCCACCCTCCCCATGGGGCTTGGCACTGAAGTAGCCAGGAACAAAGGTTGATGCTGGCCCTCACGGTCTCTTGTCGGCCCCACCAATACCGGGGCTCTGTGTCTGTGCTCGCACCTAACAGCGACCTATCCATTACCCTCATCGGAGCCAAGCTCCGAAGCGACCACTCTTCATGTGGGGCTTAGGCACTGAGGCAGCCAAGAACCAAGGTAGATGCTCGTCCTCACGATCACTGCGCAGCCCCTTCTCAGCCGCACCAATGCCGGGGCTCTGTGCCTGTTCTCCCACCTTACCTCAACCTAGCCCAGACCCTCATCAGGGCCAAGCTCCGAAGCGGCCACCCTCCACGTGGAGCTTGGCACTAAGGTAAGCAGAAATCCAGCTTGATGCTGGCCCTCACCTTCCCTTGGTAGCCCCACCAAAACCGGGGCTCTGTCTCTGTTCTCCACCTTATCCTCGACATATCCCTTACCGTCATCGGAGCCAAGCTCCGAAGAGACCACTCCCCACGTGGGGCTTAGGTACTGAAGTAGCCTGGAATCCAGGTTGATGCTGGCCCTCACGATCTCTTTGCAGCCCCTTCTCAGCCCCACCAATACCAGGGCTCTGTATCTGTTCTCCCACTTAGCCTCGACAGATCCCTTACCCTCATCAGGGCAAAGCGCCGCAGCGGCCACACTCCACATGGGGCTTGGCACTGAGATAGCCAGGAATCAAGGGTGGTGCTGGCCCTCACCTTCCATTTGCAGTCCCTAGGCAAGCCCACCAACACCGGCGCTCTGTGCCTGTTCTCCCTCCTAACCTCAACCTAGCCGAGACCCTCATCAGGGCCAAGCCCCGAAGTGGCCACCGGCCACATGGAGCTAGGCACTGAAGTAGCCAGGAACCAAGGCTGATGCTGGCCCTCACGGTCCCTTGGCAGCCCCTTCTCAGCCCCACCAACACCGGGGCTCTGTGCCTGTTCTCCCACCTAACCTCAACCGAGCCCTGACCCTCATCAGGGCCAAGCTCCGAAGCGGCCACCCTCCACGTGGAGCTTGGCACTAAGGTAAGCAGAAATCCAGCTTGATGCTGGCCCTCACCTTCCCTTGGTAGCCCCACCAAAACCGGGGCTCTGTCTCTGTTCTACACCTTATCCTCGACATATCCCTTACCGTCATCGGAGCCAAGCTCCGAAGAGACCACTCCCCACGTGGGGCTTAGGTACTGAAGTAGCCTGGAATCAAGGTTGATGCTGGCCCTCACGATCTCTTTGCAGCCCCTTCTCAGCCCCACCAATACCTGGGCTCTGTATCTGTTCTCCCACTTAGCCTCGACAGATCCCTTACCCTCATCAGGGCAAAGCGCCGCAGCGGCCACACTCCACATGGGGCTTGGCACTGAGATAGCCAGGAATCAAGGGTGGTGCTGGCCCTCACCTTCCATTTGCAGTCCCTAGGCAAGCCCACCAACACCGGGGCTCTGTGCCTGTTCTCCCTCCTAACCTCAACCTAGCCGAGACCCTCATCAGGGCCAAGCTCCGAAGTGGCCACCGGCCACATGGAGCTAGGCACTGAAGTAGCCAGGAACCAAGGCTGATGCTGGCCCTCACGGTCCCTTGGCAGGCCCTTCTCAGCCCCACCAACACCGGGGCTCTGTGCCTGTTCTCCCACCTAACCTCAACCGAGCCCTGACCCTCATCAGGGCCAAGCTCCGAAGCGGCCACCCTCCACGTGGAGCTTGGCACTAAGGTAAGCAGAAATCCAGCTTGATGCTGGCCCTCACCTTCCCTTGGTAGCCCCACCAAAACCGGGGCTCTGTCTCTGTTCTCCACCTTATCCTCGACATATCCCTTACCGTCATCGGAGACAAGCTCCGAAGAGACCACTACCCACGTGGGGCTTAGGTACTGAAGTAGCCTGGAATCAAGGTTGATGCTGGCCCTCACGATCTCTTTGCAGCCCCTTCTCAGCCCCACCAATACCGGGGCTCTGTATCTGTTCTCCCACTTAGCCTCGACAGATCCCTTACCCTCATCAGGGCAAAGCGCCGCAGCGGCCACACTCCACATGGGGCTTGGCACTGAGATAGCCAGGAATCAAGGGTGGTGCTGGCCCTCACCTTCCATTTGCAGTCCCTAGGCAAGCCCACCAACACCGGGGCTCTGTGCCTGTTCTCCCTCCTAACCTCAACCTAGCCGAGACCCTCATCAGGGCCAAGCTCCGAAGTGGCCACCGGCCACATGGAGCTAGGCACTGAAGTAGCCAGGAACCAAGGCTGATGCTGGCCCTCACGGTCCCTTGGCAAGCCCTTCTCAGCCCCACCAACACCGGGGCTCTGTGCCTGTTCTCCCACCTAACCTCAACCGAGCCCTGACCCTCATCAGGGCCAAGCTCCGAAGCGGCCACCCTCCACGTGGAGCTTGGCACTAAGGTAAGCAGAAATCCAGCTTGATGCTGGCCCTCACCTTCCCTTGGTAGCCCCACCAAAACCGGGGCTCTGTCTCTGTTCTCCACCTTATCCTCGACATATCCCTTACCGTCATCGGAGCCAAGCTCCGAAGAGACCACTCCCCACGTGGGGCTTAGGTACTGAAGTAGCCTGGAATCAAGGTTGATGCTGGCCCTCACGATCTCTTTGCAGCCCCTTCTCAGCCCCACCAATACCGGGGCTCTGTATCTGTTCTCCCACTTAGCCTCGACAGATCCCTTACCCTCATCAGGGCAAAGCGCCGCAGCGGCCACACTCCACATGGGGCTTAGCACTGAGATAGCCAGGAATCAAGGGTGGTGCTGGCCCTCACCTTCCATTTGCAGTCCCTAGGCAAGCCCACCAACACCGGCGCTCTGTGCCTGTTCTCCCTCCTAACCTCAACCTAGCCGAGACCCTCATCAGGGCCAAGCCCCGAAGTGGCCACCGGCCACGTGGAGCTAGGCACTGAAGTAGCCAGGAACCAAGGCTGATGCTGGCCCTCACGGTCCCTTGGCAGGCCCTTCTCAGCCCCACCAACACCGGCGCTCTGTGCCTGTTCTCCCTCCTAACCTCAACCTAGCCGAGACCCTCATCAGGGCCATGCTCCGAAGTGGCCACCAGCCACATGGAGCTAGGCACTGAAGTAGCCAGGAACCAAGGCTGATGCTGGCCCTCACGGCCACGCTCCGAAGAGGCCACACTCGACATGGGGCTCAGGCACTGAAGTAGCCAGGAACCAAGGTTGATGGTGGCCCTCACCTTCCATTTGCAGTCCCTAGGCAGCCCCACCAACACCGGGGCTCTGTGCCTGTTCTCCCACCTAACCTCAACCTAGCCCTGACCCTCATCAGGGCCAAGCTCCGAAGTGGCCATCGACCACATGGGGCTTGGCACTGAAGTAGGCAGGAAGCAAGGCTGAGGCTGGCCCTCACGGGCTCTTGGCAGCTCCTTCTCAGGCCCACCAACACCAGGGCTCTGTGTCTCTGCAAGCACCTAACATCGACCTATCCCTGACCCTCATCGGAGCAAAGCTCCGAAGCGACCACTCTCCACGTGGATCTTGGCACTGAGGTAGCCAAGAATCAAGGTTGATGCTGGCCCTCACCTTCCTTGGCAGCCCCACCGATACCGTGGCGCTCTGTCTGTTCTCCCTCCTAACCTCAACCTAGCCGAGACCCTCATCAGGGCCACCTCCGAAGCGGCCACCCTCCCCATGGGGCTTGGCACTGAAGTAGCCAGGAACAAAGGTTGATGCTGGCCCTCACGGTCTCTTGTCGGCCCCACCAATACCGGGGCTCTGTGTCTGTGCTCGCACCTAACAGCGACCTATCCATTACCCTCATCGGAGCCAAGCTCCGAAGCGACCACTCTTCATGTGGGGCTTAGGCACTGAGGCAGCCAAGAACCAAGGTAGATGCTCGTCCTCACGATCACTGCGCAGCCCCTTCTCAGCCGCACCAATGCCGGGGCTCTGTGCCTGTTCTCCCACCTTACCTCAACCTAGCCCAGACCCTCATCAGGGCCAAGCTCCGAAGCGGCCACCCTCCACGTGGAGCTTGGCACTAAGGTAAGCAGAAATCCAGCTTGATGCTGGCCCTCACCTTCCCTTGGTAGCCCCACCAAAACCGGGGCTCTGTCTCTGTTCTCCACCTTATCCTCGACATATCCCTTACCGTCATCGGAGCCAAGCTCCGAAGAGACCACTCCCCACGTGGGGCTTAGGTACTGAAGTAGCCTGGAATCCAGGTTGATGCTGGCCCTCACGATCTCTTTGCAGCCCCTTCTCAGCCCCACCAATACCAGGGCTCTGTATCTGTTCTCCCACTTAGCCTCGACAGATCCCTTACCCTCATCAGGGCAAAGCGCCGCAGCGGCCACACTCCACATGGGGCTTGGCACTGAGATAGCCAGGAATCAAGGGTGGTGCTGGCCCTCACCTTCCATTTGCAGTCCCTAGGCAAGCCCACCAACACCGGCGCTCTGTGCCTGTTCTCCCTCCTAACCTCAACCTAGCCGAGACCCTCATCAGGGCCAAGCCCCGAAGTGGCCACCGGCCACATGGAGCTAGGCACTGAAGTAGCCAGGAACCAAGGCTGATGCTGGCCCTCACGGTCCCTTGGCAGCCCCTTCTCAGCCCCACCAACACCGGGGCTCTGTGCCTGTTCTCCCACCTAACCTCAACCGAGCCCTGACCCTCATCAGGGCCAAGCTCCGAAGCGGCCACCCTCCACGTGGAGCTTGGCACTAAGGTAAGCAGAAATCCAGCTTGATGCTGGCCCTCACCTTCCCTTGGTAGCCCCACCAAAACCGGGGCTCTGTCTCTGTTCTACACCTTATCCTCGACATATCCCTTACCGTCATCGGAGCCAAGCTCCGAAGAGACCACTCCCCACGTGGGGCTTAGGTACTGAAGTAGCCTGGAATCAAGGTTGATGCTGGCCCTCACGATCTCTTTGCAGCCCCTTCTCAGCCCCACCAATACCTGGGCTCTGTATCTGTTCTCCCACTTAGCCTCGACAGATCCCTTACCCTCATCAGGGCAAAGCGCCGCAGCGGCCACACTCCACATGGGGCTTGGCACTGAGATAGCCAGGAATCAAGGGTGGTGCTGGCCCTCACCTTCCATTTGCAGTCCCTAGGCAAGCTCACCAACACCGGGGCTCTGTGCCTGTTCTCCCTCCTAACCTCAACCTAGCCGAGACCCTCATCAGGGCCAAGCTCCGAAGTGGCCACCGGCCACATGGAGCTAGGCACTGAAGTAGCCAGGAACCAAGGCTGATGCTGGCCCTCACGGTCCCTTGGCAAGCCCTTCTCAGCCCCACCAACACCGGGGCTCTGTGCCTGTTCTCCCACCTAACCTCAACCGAGCCCTGACCCTCATCAGGGCCAAGCTCCGAAGCGGCCACCCTCCACGTGGAGCTTGGCACTAAGGTAAGCAGAAATCCAGCTTGATGCTGGCCCTCACCTTCCCTTGGTAGCCCCACCAAAACCGGGGCTCTGTCTCTGTTCTCCACCTTATCCTCGACATATCCCTTACCGTCATCGGAGACAAGCTCCGAAGAGACCACTACCCACGTGGGGCTTAGGTACTGAAGTAGCCTGGAATCAAGGTTGATGCTGGCCCTCACGATCTCTTTGCAGCCCCTTCTCAGCCCCACCAATACCGGGGCTCTGTATCTGTTCTCCCACTTAGCCTCGACAGATCCCTTACCCTCATCAGGGCAAAGCGCCGCAGCGGCCACACTCCACATGGGGCTTGGCACTGAGATAGCCAGGAATCAAGGGTGGTGCTGGCCCTCACCTTCCATTTGCAGTCCCTAGGCAAGCCCACCAACACCGGGGCTCTGTGCCTGTTCTCCCTCCTAACCTCAACCTAGCCGAGACCCTCATCAGGGCCAAGCTCCGAAGTGGCCACCGGCCACATGGAGCTAGGCACTGAAGTAGCCAGGAACCAAGGCTGATGCTGGCCCTCACGGTCCCTTGGCAAGCCCTTCTCAGCCCCACCAACACCGGGGCTCTGTGCCTGTTCTCCCACCTAACCTCAACCGAGCCCTGACCCTCATCAGGGCCAAGCTCCGAAGCGGCCACCCTCCACATGGGGCTTGGCATTGAGATAGCCAGGAATCAAGGCTGATGCCGGACCTCGCCTTCCGTTTGCAGTCCCTAGGCAGCCCCACCAACACCGGCGCTCTGTGTCTGTTCCCCCAGTTATCCTCGACATATCCCTTCTCCTCAGAGGGCCAAGCTCCGAAGCGGCCACCCACCACATGGGGCTCTGGGGCAGACGTGGCCAGGAATGAAGGCTGATGCTGGCCCTCACGATCTCTTGTCAGCCCCTCCTCAGCCCCACCAACCCCTGCTCCCTTCTCTTTGGTCTCCCGCCTAAACATCAACCTACATCTTACCTTCAGCAGAGCCAGGCTCTGAAACGTCTACCCACCAGATGGCGCTCCAACACAGAGGGAACCACGATGACTGGCGTTCGTTGCACTCGCCTGCCCCGGCAGCCCTTTGAGGTCCCCACCACCACCGGGGCTAGGCGCTTGCCGTAGCACTCAACCGTCAACCTTGCCGCAGCCCAACTGCAAAGCAGACAAGCGCCCCGTCGAGCTCCCACACACGTTTTGCCAGGACTGAAATATGTTCGCAGTGCTCACCTTCCCTTTACAGCCCCTTCTCAGCTGCCCAGCACCCAGCCATCTCCAGCACCGCAAATGCGCAACATCCAGCACACCTAGCACCCCTTGGGATCTTTGGCAGTGCTTGGTGCTGGGCATGTGTCGGTGCTGGGTCGTGGGGGTACTGTGTGCTAGGCCCTGAGGGTAGTGGGTTCTGGACAGGTCTGGGTGCTGCGGTTGCTGGGTGTTGGGCATATCTGGGTGCTCGCCATGTCCCTGTGCTGGGCACTGGGAGGATTTGGTGCTGGGAATGGGCAGGCGATGATCGTGCCTGGGTGGTGGATGCGGGCTACAGGCAGTGCTGGGCACTGGCTGCGCTGGGTGCTGGTCATTGGGGGTACTGGGATCCAGGCACTGGGCATGCGGGGTGCTGGACATCTCTGGGTGCTGAGCATGTCCAAGTGATGGGTCCGGGGCACTGGGACTGCTGGGCAGTGGGGGTGCTGGGGACTATGCATATCAGGGTGCTGGGCATGCCTGTGTACTGAGTGCTTGGCGCTGGGTTCTGGATGCTGGCTGGTGGGCATTGTCTGTGTGCTGGTTATTGGGCACTGGCGGTGGTAGGCATGGGAGTGCTTGTTGCTGGGCATTTTCTGATCCTGGCTGTTGGGGGCGCTGAGCACTGGGCATGTCTGGGTGATGGATGGAGGGAGTTTTGGGTGCTGGGCACTAGGGGTGCTGGCTAGTGGGTATGTCCGTGTGCTGGGTATGTCCATATGCCGGATGCTGTGCGCTGGGGATGCTGGGCACTGGGGTTAGTGGGTGCTGTGCACTGGGGTTGCTGGGTGCTGGGCAGCGCGACTGCTGGGGGCTGGGAGTGCTGGGTACTATGCATAAGCGGGTGCAGGGTATGTCTTGCTGCTGGATGGTGGGTTCTGGGGCTACTGGGAGCTGGGGGTATTGGGTGCTGGGCACTGGGGTTGCTGGGTGCTAAGTCCTGTGGGTGCTGGTTGCTGGGCCCTGGGAGTGCTGGGTACTATGCATAAGCGGGTGCAGGGTATGTCTCGCTGCTGGGTGCTGGGGGTATTGGGTGTTGGCCACTGGGGTGTTGGGTGCTGGGCATGTCCTCGTCCTTGGCATGACTGATGCTGGGCACTGGGGGTACTGGCTGCTGGGAGCTAGGGGTGCTGGCTTTGGGCATTTCAGTTGCTGGACATGACCAGGTGCTGGGCGTCTCCAGGTGCTGGGCATGTGCGGATGCTGTGTGCTCGGCACTTGGGGTTCTGGGGGGTCGGCGGTGAGGGTGCTGGACGCTGGGGATGCTGGCTGTTGCGGTGCTGGGTGCTGGGCACTGGGGCTGCTGAGTGGTGGGCATGTCCAGGTGCTGTTTGTTGGCGGTTGGGGTGCTGGGTTGTGCGCCTGTCCAGGAGTTAGTGCTGGGCCCTGGGGGTGCTGTGTATGTCCGAGTGCTGGGCATGTCCAGATGCTGGGTAAACGGGTTCTTGGGCTGTGGGGGTGTTGGGTATGCTGGTTTCTGGGCACTGGGGAGGTGCTGGCTGCGAGACCTGTATGGTGGTGGGTGTTTGGTGTACTGGGTGCAGGGCGCTGGGTGCTGGGCACGTCCGGGTGCTACGTGCTGATCACTGGGGATGTTGGGGGCTGGTTTGCTGTGTTCTGGTGTGTAGCGTGCTGGGCATGTTTGGGTGCTGGGCATGTCCAGGTGCTGGGTACTGGGCGCTGGGGGTGGTGGTCCCTGGGGGTGCTGTGTGCTGGGCATGTCCGGGGGGTGGGTTGGGCAGTGGGGTTGCTGGGTGCTGGGAATGTGCGGGTGCTGGGGGCTGGGCCCTGAGGTTGATGGGGGCTGGGCACTCGGGTTGCTGGGTGCTGGCTGGTGCGGTTGCGGGGCCCTGGTGTTGCTGGGTACTATGCATAACTGAGTGCAGGGTATCTCTTGGTGCTGGAGGTACTGGGTACTGGGTGCTGGGCATATCCGGTGCTGGGCCTGTGCTCTGGAGTTGCTGGGTTCTGTGCTCTGGGGGTGCTTGTTTCTTGGCACGTGCGTGTGCTGTGTGCTCTTCCCTGGTTGTGCTGGGTATGTGTGGGTGTTGGGCAGTGTGGGTGCTGTGTGGTGGGCGCTGGGCATGTCTGGGTGCTGGGTGATGGGCACTGGAGGTTCTGGGCGATGGGGAGCAGGGAAGCTGCCTGCTAGGCATGTCTGAGTGCTGGGCATGTCCGGGTGCTGGGTACTGTGCGCTGGCAGTGGTGGGCAGTGGTGGTGCTGGGTGCTGGGCATGTCCGGGTGCTAGGCAATGGCGGTGCTGGGTGCTTGGCGCTGGGGGTGATGGTCTTTGGGTGTGCTGGGTGCTGGGCATGTCCCTGTGCTGGGTGGTGGGGGTGCTGGGCATGTGCGGGTGTTGGTTGCCGGGCCCTGGGTGTACTGGGTGCTGGACGCTGGGGTGGTTGGTTTCTGGGCGCTGGGGCTGCTGGGTTCTGTGCCCCTGTGTTGCTGGGTGCTGAGCATGTCCGGGTGCTGGCCATGTCTAAGTGCAGCGTGCTGGGCACTGGGTGCTGGGGGGTGGGGGTGCTGGATGCTGAGTGTTGGGTATGCTGGTTTCTGGGCACTGGGCGGAAGTGTGTGAGACCTGTGGGTGTGTTGTATGGTGGGTGTTTGGGGTGCTGAGTGCTGCAGGTGCTGGGCATGTCCAGGTGCTATGTGCTGATCACTGGGGTTCTTGGGGGCTGGTTTGCTGTGTTCTGGTGTGTTGGGCGCTGGGCATGTTTGTCTGGGTGCTGGGCATGTCTGGGTGCTGGGTACTGGGAACTGGCAGTGCGGGGCGGTGCGGGTGCTGTGTGCTGGGCATGTCGGGGTGCTGGGTACTGGGCAGTGGGAGTGCTGGGTGCTAGGTACTGGGGGTGCTGGGCCTTGGCATTGCTGGCTACTGTACATAACTGAGTGCAGGGTATGTCTTGGTGCTGGATGCTTGGTGCTGGAGGTACCGGGTGCTGGGCATATGCAGTGCTGGGTGTTGGGCATATCCGGTGCTGGGTGGCTGTGCTGGGGTTGCTGGGTGCTGTGCTGTGAGGGTGCTGGATTCCTGGCATGTGCGTGTACTGTGTGCTGGGCCCTGGTTGTGCTGGGTATGTGTGGGTGCTGGGTGTTGGGCACTGGGGGAGGGTGGTGCTAGGTGCTGGGCATGTCCAGGTGCTGAGCAATGGTGGTGCTGGGTGCTTGGCGCTGGGGGTGGTGGTACCTGGGGCTGCTGTGTGCTGGGCACGTCGGGGTGCTGGGTTTTGGGCGGTGGGGGTGCTGGGTGCTGGGCGTGTGCGTGTGTTGGTTGCTGGACCCTGGCGTGCTGGGCGCTGGCGCTATCGGTTACCGGGTGCTGGGGGTGCTGGGTTCAATGCAGCGTATGCAGGTCCTGGGCAGTGGGTGTGCTGGAAGCTGGGTGTTGGGTATGCTGGTTCCTGCCACTGCGGGTGCTGCGTGTGAGACTTGTGGGCGTGCTGGATGGTGGGTGTTTGGTGTGCACCCTCACTGCCCACCACCCAGAACCCCAAGTGCCGAGCACACAGCATCCGGACGTGCCCAGCACCTGCACACGCCCAGCACCCACAAGACCCAACAACCAGCACTGGTCATGACCAGTACCTGGAAATGCCCACAGCCAGCACCCCTAGCTCCCCGCACCCAGCACTCCCAGGGCCCAGCACGAATTCCCGGACATGCGCACAACCCAGCACACCCACCGCCAACACACAGCATCGAGACATGCCCAGCAGCCCCAGTGCCCAGCATCCACCAGCAAGACATACCCTGCACCCAATTATGCATGGTATCCAGCACTCCCAGGGCCCAGCAACCAGTAGCCCCAGTACCTCGGCTCGCTTCTGTAGTTCTACACAATGAAGACTTGTGGCTTAGAAGTTAGGGAACTAGCAGGTGTGGTGTTTGCAAGTGTGTAGAATTGTAGTCTAAATCGTGTCTCCTGGAAGCAGTGTTAGACTCTAGTGAAGAGTAACCTTGGAAACGAGAACCGTAAACAAAGGTAGTCCAGACGTGGCTCGGAGACAAACCTCGACCTTATAAGGAAAGAAAGGAACAGGTTCACAAAGAGTTCACGACCCCGCCGACCACCACAGACCACCCGAGACCCTCAAGGAGACCCTAAAGGTTTTAGTGCGCATGTGTCTAGGATGATGTAATACTATAATCGGTTCTCGGAAATTTAAGGAATATGTAAAAGAGAAACTGAAAATATGTATGAGAAGCATGGATACAAACAGAAAGGTGATTAGACCTGGTGTGCTTCATTTGTGGCAAGTCCACCGAGCACCCAGGCCTGAATAAAACAATCTCTCTCCTGAGCGTGTGGAATTGGTTCCTTGTGGAGGGATTTTTATTAAATAACGGTCATCCTATGAACATTCCAAGCACTGAGGATTTGTTAGTAATAGTAGAAGGCTGCTAAAGAGCAATTGTAGTTTTAGAGTCTCTGAAGTGATAGTAGAGCAGGAAAAACAGGCTGAGGAATGTAAATATCAGTAGATTATGTAACGGAATGCAGGCGCAGGAAGCGTTCGCGTGGACACCTGCTTTTGACCAATCTGTGTATGTTAAGATTCGTGTGCTTGCTGACTGTAAACCAATAGAGGATTCGGAGGTGCGCGTGTTACTGTGGCTAGCTTATAAAAGTAGCACAATATCTTGAAATAAAGGAGAATGACCATACCCACATTGGGACTCCTCATTACTCCGGGAACGCGCTCCTATTCCAACCCATGGTCACTCCAACAGTTCCTTCCACGCCGGGCACGAATCCGCTTTTCGGACAACACCTAGCCCCCAGCACCCGCACCAGCAGCACCAGCAAGCCCAGTGCCCAGCACGCAGCAACCTCAGGGCCCAGCACCCAGCCGTGCCCGCCACCCGGACATGCCCAGCACCCAGCAACCCCAGTGCACAACACCCAGCACCCCCAGCGCCCAGAAACCAACACACGCACACACCCAGCACGCCCACCGCCCAAAACCCAGCAGCCCAACATGCCCAGCACACAGCACCACCACCGCCACCACCCCCACTGCCCAGTACCCAGCACCCACACATGCCCAGCACCCAGACATGCCCAGCACACAGCACCACCACCGCCCACCACCCCCACTGCCCAGTACCCAGCACCCACACATGCCCAGCACTCAGACATGCCCAGCAGGCAGCTTCTCTGCTGCCCACCGCCCAGCATCCCGACCGCCCAGCACCCAGACATGCCCAGGCCCCGCCACACAGCACCCACACTGCCCAACACCCAGCACTCACACATACCCGGCACAACCAGGGCCCAGCACACAGCACACGCACATGTCAGGAATCCAGCACCCTCACAGCACAGCACCCAGCAACCCCAGCACAGCCACCCAGCACCGCATATGCCCAGCACCTAGCACCGCATATGCCCAACACCCAGCACCCAGTACCTCCAGTACCCAGCATCCAGCACCAAGACATACCCTGCACTCAGTTATGTACAGTAGCCAGCAATACCAGGGCCCAGCACCCCAGTACCTAGAACCCAACACTGCCACTGCCCAACACCCACCTCCCGGACGTGCCCAGCACACAGCACCCCCACTGCCCCACACAGCCAGCGCCCAGTACCCAGCACCCAGACATGGCCAGCACCCAAACATGCCCAGCATTCAACACACCACTGCCCAGATCCCAGCAAACCAGCCCCCAACATCTCCAGTGATGAGCACATAGCACCCGGACATGCCCAGCACCCAGCACCCGCAGCGCTCAGCATCCACCACCCCCAGTGCTCTGTACTCAGCACACCAAACACCTACCATCCAGCACCCCCACACGTCTCACACCCAGCATCCCCAGTGCCCAGCAACCAGCATACCCAACACCCACCATCCATCACCCCCACACGTCTCACACCCATGACCCCCAGTGCTCTGTACTCAGCACACCAAACACCCACCATCCAGCTCCCCCACCACCCAGCACCCCCAGTGCGCAGTACCCCGCACCCAGACATGCCCAGCACCCGGACATATACAGCACTCAGCACTGTCCTGCTTCCGGCTGGGACAGAGTTAACTTTCTTCCCAGTAGCTTGGGGGGTGTGCTGGCTTTTGGGTTTGGTGTGAGAGGAGCGTTGATGGCCCCTTAATGCTTTGGCTGTTGCTGGGCGGTGCTTGCACCGGGAGACTTTTGTTCTCTCTTTTCGGCCTCCCACAGGAAGCTCGGGGGGGGGGTGGGGGGTGGCGGGGGGGGGGGGAGCACAGCCGGGGTAGTTGACCTAGCTGGCCAATGGGGTATTCTATAGCATGTGACATCCTGCTCAGTACAAAAAATGGGAGGGGGCGGGGGAGGGAAACGACTCTCCCCCCCCCCCCGCCCCAGTTCATGACACGCGGTCGGCAGCGGTGAGCAGTTGCATTCTGCATTGCCTGCTTTGTATCGTCTGTTGTTGTTGTTGTTCTCATTGTTATTATTACTGTTCTACTTCGTTTTATTTCAACCATTAAACTGTTTTTATCTCAACCCGGGAGTTTTCCTACTTGTGCCCTCCCGATTCTCTCCCCCATCCCACGGGGTGGGGGGAGGAGGAGAGCCAGCGGCTGCGTGGGGTTTTTTTGCAGGCTGGGGTTAAACCACGACATGCACCCATCATACCCTCCACCCAGCACCCCCATGGCCCAGCACTCATTCCCAGACATGCGCACAACCTAGCACACCCACCGCCAACACACAGCCCCTGGACATGCCCAGGACCCAGCAGCCCCACTGCCCAGCACCGCATTGCCCAGCATCCCCAGCGCCCAGCACCCTCACTGCCCACCACCCAGAACAACAAGTGCCGAGCACACAGCATCCGGACATGCCCAGCACCGGGGCACACCCAGCACCCACAAGACCCAGCACCCGGTCATGACCAGCAACTGGAAATGCCCACAGCCAGCACCTCTAGCTCCCAGCAGCCACCAACCCCAGTGCCTAGCACTCAGCACCCAGTCGTGCCGAGCAGCCAACACCCCGGTGCTCAGCACCCTGCACCCGGTCGTGTCCAGGGCCCACCACACAGCACCCACACTGCCCAACACCCAGCACCCACACATACCCGGCACAACCAGGGCCCAGCACACAGCCCACGCACGTGCCAGGAATCCAGCATCCCCAGAGCACAGCACCCAGCAACCCCAGCACAGCCACCCAGCACCGCATATGCCCAGCATGAAGCACCGCATATGCCCACAACCCAGCACCCAGTAGCTCCAGCACCAGGCATCCAGCACAAAGACATACCCTGCACTCAGTTATGCAGAGTACCTAGCAATACCGGGCCCAGCACCCCAGTACCTAGCACCCAACACTCCCACTGCCCAACACCCACCACCCGGACATGCCCAGCACACAGCACCCCCACCACCCCACACCGCCAGCGCCCAGTATGCAGCACCCAGAAATGCCCAGCACCCAAACATGCCCAGCACTCAACACACCACTGCCCAGATCCCAGCAAACCAGCCCCCAACATCGCCAGTGATCAGCACATAGCACCCGGAATGCCCAGCACCCGCAGCGCTCAGCACCCAGCACCCCCACGGCCCAGCAGCCAGCACCGCAGCAACCAGCATCCCCAGCGCCCAGCACCCGGTCATGCCAAGCACCTGGACATGCCCAGCACCAAGCACGCCTGTGCCCAGCACACAATATCCCCAGCACCCAGTAGCCCCAGCACCCAGCAGCAAGAGATACCCTGCACCCGCTTACGCATAGTACCCACAGCGCTCAGCAGCCACCATCCCCAGTGCTCTGTACTCAGCACACCAAACACCCACCATCCAGCACCCCCACACGTCTCACACCCAGCACCCCCAGTGCCCAGCAACCAGCATACCCAACACCCACCATCCAGCTCCCCCACCACCCAGCACGCCCAGTATCCCGCACCCAGACATGCCCAGCACCCGGACATACACAGCACTCAGCACTGTCCTGCTTCCGGCTGGGACAGAGTTAACTTTCTTCCCAGTAGCTTGGGGGGTGTGCTGGCTTTTGGGTTTGGTGTGAGAGGAGCGTTGATGGCCCCTTAATGCTTTGGCTATTGCTGGGCGGTGCTTGCACCGGGAGACTTTTGTTCTCTCTTTTCGGCCTCCCACAGGAAGCTCGGGGGGGGGTGGGGGGTGGCGGGGGGGGGGGGGGGAGCACAGCCGGGGTAGTTGACCTAGCTGGCCAATGGGGTATTCTATAGCATGTGACATCCTGCTCAGTATAAAAAATGGGAGGGGGCGGGGGAGGGAAACGACTCTCCCCCCCCCCCCCCGGCCCCAGTTCATGACACGCGGTCGGCAGCGGTGAGCAGTTGCATTCTGCATTGCCTGCTTTGTATCGTCTGTTGTTGTTGTTGTTCTCATTGTTATTATTACTGTTCTACTTCGTTTTATTTCAACCATTAAACTGTTTTTATCTCAACCCGGGAGTTTTCCTACTTGTGCCCTCCCGATTCTCTCCCCCATCCCACGGGGTGGGGGGAGGAGGAGAGCCAGCGGCTGCGTGGGGTTTTTTTGCAGGCTGGGGTTAAACCACGACATGCACCCATCATACCCTCCACCCAGCACCCCCATGGCCCAGCACTCATTCCCAGACATGCGCACAACCTAGCACACCCACCACCAACACACAGCCCCTGGATATGCCCAGCACCCAGCAGCCCCACTGCCCAGCACCCAGAGCACCCAGCATCCCCAGCACCCAGCAGCCAGAGATACCCTGCACCCGCTTATGCATGGTACCCAGCACTCCCAGGGCCCAGCAACCAGCACCCCAAGTACTTAGCCTCCAGCACCCACACCAGCCAGCACCCAGCAAGGCCGGTACCCAGCAACCTCAGGGCCCAGAACCCAGCAGCCAGCCATTGCCCAGCACACAGACATGCCCAGCACCCAGCAACCCCAGTGCACACAACCCAGAAGCCCCAGCGCCCAGAAACCAACAGCCCCAGTGCCCAGCACTCCCAGGGCTCAGAAACCAACATTCGCATGCACCCAACACTCCAACCACCCAGCACGCGGACATGCCCAGCATGCAGCACCACCAGGGACCACCACCCCCAGCACCACGCACCCAGCACTACCACTGCCCAGCACCTGGACATGCCCAGCACCCAAATGTGCCCAGCAGGCAGCTTCCCTGCTGCCCACCGCCCAGCATCGCGACCGCCCAGCACCCCGACCATCCAGCACCCACACTGCCCAATACCCAGCACCCACACATACCCAGCACAACCAGGGCCCAGCACACACACATGCCAGGTTAAACCATGACATGCACCCATCATACCCTCCACCCAGCACCCCCATGGCCCAGCACTCATTCCCAGACATGCGCACAACCTAGCACACGCACCGCCAACACACTGCCCCTGGACATGCCCAGCCACCCCAGTGCCCAGCACCCAGTAGCCCCAGCACCAAGCAGCAAGAGATACCCTGCACCTGCTTATGCATAATACCCAGCACTCCCAGGGCCCAGCAACCAGCACTTAGCCCCCAGCACCCACACCAGCCAGCAAGGCCGGTGCCCAGCACCCAGCAAGGCCGGTGCCCAGCACCCAGCAACCTCAGGGCCCAGAACCCAGCAGCCAGCCATTGCTCAGCACCCAGACATGCCCAGCACCCAGCAACCCCAGACCACAGAACCCAGAAGCCCCAGTGCCCAGAAACCAACCACCCCAGTGTCCAGCACCCAGTACACCCAGGGCCCAGCAACCAACACCCGCACATGCCCAGCACCCCCACCACCCAGCACACCCAAAGACTATCACGCCCAGCGCCAAGCACCCAGCACCGCCATTGCCTAGCACCGGGACATGCCCAGCACCCAGTACCACCACCACCAGTGCACAGTACCAAGCACCCGGATATGCCCAGCACTGAGACATTCCTACCAGGCAGCTTCCCTGCTCCCCATCGCCCAGGACCTCCAGTGCCCAGCACCCAGCACCGGGACATGCCCAGCGCCCACCACACAGCACCCATACTGCCCAACACCCAGCACCCACACATACCCAGCACAACCAGGGCACAGCACACGCACATGCCAGGAATCCAGCACCCTCACAGCACAGCACCCAGCAAACCCAGAGCACACACCTAGCACCGGATATGGCCAGCACCGGATATGGCCAGCACCAAGACATACCCTGCACTCAGTTATGCATAGTACCAAGCAATGCCAGGGCCCAGCATCCCCAGTACTTAGCACCCAGCACTCCCACCGCCCAATACCCACCACCCGGACGTACCCAGCACCCCCACTGCCCGTGCCCAGCACCCAGACATGCCCAGCACCCAAACATGCCCAGCGCCCAACACACCAGAAAGCAGCAAACCAGCCCCCACCATCCCCAGTGATCTGCACATAGCACCCAGCACACGCTGCGCTCAGCACCCACCACCCACAGTGCCCAGAAACCACATACCCAATGCCCAGCATCCAGTACCACCACCACCCCAACTGCCCAGTACCCGCACGCGGATATGCCCAGCACCCGAACATACACGGTACCCCTAGGACCCAGCACTCAGAACTCCAGTGCACTGCACTGTCCTGCTTCTGGCTGGGACAGAGTTAACTTTCTTCCCAGTAGCTTGGGGGGTGTGCTGGCTTTTGGGTTTGGTGTGAGAGGAGCGTTGATGGCCCCTTAATGCTTTGGCTGTTGCTGGGCGGTGCTTGCACCGGGAGACTTTTGTTCTCTCTTTTCGGCCTCCCACAGGAAGCTCGGGGGGGGGTGGGGGGTGGCGGGGGGGGGGGGGGAGCACAGCCGGGGTAGTTGACCTAGCTGGCCAATGGGGTATTCTATAGCATGTGACATCCTGCTCAGTATAAAAAATGGGAGGGGGCGGGGGAGGGGACTCTCCCCCCCCCCCGTTCACGACACACGGTCGACAGCGGTGAGCAGTTGCATTCTGCATTGCCTGCTTTGTATCGTCTGTTGTTGTTGTTGTTCTCATTGTTATTATTACTGTTCTACTTCGTTTTATTTCAATCATTAAACTGTTTTGATCTCAACCCGGGAGCTTTCCTACTTGTGCCCTCCCGATTCTCTCCCCCATCGCACGGGGTGGGGGGGGGAGGTGAGCCAGTGGCTGCGTGGGGTTTATTTGCTGGCTGGGGTTAAACCAACACATGCACCCATCATACCCTCCACCCAGCACTGCCAGGGCCCAGCACTCCCATGGCCCAGCACTGATTCCCACACATGCACACAACCCAGCACACGCACCGCCAATGCACAGCACCTCGACATGCCCAGCAGCCCTGGAGCCCAGCACACAGCACCCAGGAGCCCCAGCACCAGGACATGACAAGAAGCCAGTCCCCACAGTGCCCAACAACCCACGACTCAGCAACGGAACATGCCTAGCACCAGGCACCACCAATGTGTAGCAAGGAGTGCTAGGTGTGGTGGATATGGCACATTTGGGGTGCTGGAGCTGGCTGGGTGTTGGGCAGCTGAGAAGGGTCTATCAAGGGAAGGTGAGAGCCACCAACATCTTTCAGTCCTGCCTGTTAGTTTATGGGAGCCCGAAGAGGGGATCGACTGCTTTGCAGTTGGGCTGTGGTAAGGTTGCTGGTTGGGTGGTAGAGCGAGAGCAGCTCCCTCGGAAAGGGCTGCCACGAAAGGCAAGAGCCAGAAACAGCTTTCAATCCTGGTTCTTTCAGTGTTGGAGCGCCCTCTGGTGGGAAGCCGTTTACGAAATGGGCTCGAGAGATGGTAAGGCAAAGGTTGATATTTAGGTTTGAGAATAAGGGAGAGGGGTGGTGGGACCGGGAAGGGTCCCGTGGTGGGTCCATGTGGTGGGTGGCGTTAACTAATGCAGAAGGATCTCGTTATCTACGCAGAACATCAAACTATCCCTTATCCTCCTCAGAGGCAAGCTCCGAAACGGCCACTCACCTCCTCCGGCTCAGGCACAGAAATAGCCAGGAATCAAGGACGATGCTGGCCCTCACGATCTCTTGGCAGCCACTTCTCAGCCCCACCAACACCGTGGCACTGTACCTCTGCTCGCACCTAACAGCGACCTATCCCTTACCCTCATCAGGGCCAAGCTCCGAAGTGGCCACCCACCACATGGAGCTAGGCACTGAAGTAGCTAGGAACCAAGGCGGATGCTGGCCCTCACGGTCCCTTGGCAGCTCCTTCTCAGCCTCACCAACACCGGGGCTCTGTCGCTGTTCTCCCACTTATCCTCGACATATCCCTAACCCTCACCAGGGCCACCTCCGAAGCAGCCACCCTCCACATGGGGCTTGGCACTGAAGTAGGCAGGAAGCAAGGCTGAGGTTGGCCCTCACGGGCTCTTGGCAGCTCCTTCTCAGGCCCACCAAGACAGGGCTCTGTGTCTCTGCAAGCACCTAACATCGACCTATCCCTTACCCTCATCGGAGCCAAGCTCCGAAGCGACCACTCTCCACGTGGATCTTGGCACTGAGGTAGCCAAGAATCAAGGTTGATGCTGGCCCTCACCTTCCTTGGCAGGCCCACCAATACCGTAGCTCTCTGTCTGTTCTCCCTCCTAACATCAACCTAGCCCTGACCCTCATCAGGGCCACCTCCGAAGCGGCCACCCTCCCCATGGGGCTTGGCACTGAAGTAGCCAGGAACAAAGGCTGATGCTGGCCCTCAGGGGCTCTTGTCGGCCCCACCAATACCGGGGCTCTGTGTCTGTGCTCGCACCTAACAGCGACCTATCCATTACCCTCATCGGAGCCAAGCTCCGAAGCGACCACTCTTCATGTGGGGCTTAGGCACTGAGGCAGCCAAGAACCAAGGTAGATGCTGGTCCTCACGATCACTGCGCAGCCCCTTCTCAGCCGCACCAATGCCGGGGCTCTGTGCCTGTTCTCCCACCTTACCTCAATCTAGCCCAGACCCTCATCAGGGCCAAGCTCCGAAGCGGCCACCCTCCACGTGGAGCTTGGCACTAAGGTAACCAGAAATCCAGCTTGATGCTGGCCCTCACCTTCCCTTGGTAACCCCACCAAAACCGGGACTCTGTCTCTGTTCTCCACCTTATCCTCGACATATCCCTTACCCTCATGGGAGCCAAGCTCCGAAGAGGCCACCCTCAACATGGGGCTCAGGCACTGTAGGGCAGCCCCGTCTCAGCCCCACCAATACCGGGGCTCTGTGTCTGTGCTCGCACCTAACAGCGACCTATCCCTTACCGTCATCGGAGCCAAGCTCCGAAGAGACCACTCCCCACGTGGGGCCTAGGTACTGAAGTAGCCTGGAATCCAGGTTGATGCTGGCCCTCACGATCTCTTTGCAGCCCCTTCTCAGCCCCACCAATACCGGGGCTCTGTATCTGTTCTCCCACTTAGCCTCGACAGATCCCTTACCCTCATCAGGGCAAAGCGCCGCAGCGGCCACACTCCACATGGGGCTTGGCACTGAGATAGCCAGGAATCAATGGTGGTGCTGGCCCTCACCTTCCATTTGCAGTCCCTAGGCAAGCCCACCAACACCGGCGCTCTATGCCTGTTCTCCCTCCTAACCTCAACCTAGCCGAGACCCTCATCAGGGCCATGCTCCGAAGTGGCCACCAGCCACATGGAGCTAGGCACTGAAGTAGCCAGGAACCAAGGCTGATGCTGGCCCTCACGGCCACGCTCCGAAGAGGCCACACTCGACATGGGGCTCAGGCACTGAAGTAGCCAGGAACCAAGGTTGATGGTGGCCCTCACCTTCCATTTGCAGTCCCTAGGCAGCCCCACCAACACCGGGGCTCTGTGCCTGTTCTCTCACCTAACCTCAACCTAGCCCTGACCCTCATCAGGGCCAAGCTCCGAAGTGGCCATCGACCACATGGTGCTTGGCACTGAAGTAGGCAGGAAGCAAGGCTGAGGCTGGCCCTCACGGGCTCTTGGCAGCTCCTTCTCAGGCCCACCAACACCAGGGCTCTGTGTCTCTGCAAGCACCTAACATCGACCTATCCCTGACCCTCATCGGAGCAAAGCTCCGAAGCGACCACTCTCCACGTGGATCTTGGCACTGAGGTAGCCAAGAATCAAGGTTGATGCTGGCCCTCACCTTCCTTGGCAGCCCCACCGATACCGTGGCGCTCTGTCTGTTCTCCCTCCTAACCTCAACCTAGCCGAGACCCTCATCAGGGCCACCTCCGAAGCGGCCACCCTCCCCATGGGGCTTGGCACTGAAGTAGCCAGGAACAAAGGTTGATGCTGGCCCTCACGGTCTCTTGTCGGCCCCACCAATACCGGGGCTCTGTGTCTGTGCTCGCACCTAACAGCGACCTATCCATTACCCTCATCGGAGCCAAGCTCCGAAGCGACCACTCTTCATGTGGGGCTTAGGCACTGAGGCAGCCAAGAACCAAGGTAGATGCTCGTCCTCACGATCACTGCGCAGCCCCTTCTCAGCCGCACCAATGCCGGGGCTCTGTGCCTGTTCTCCCACCTTACCTCAACCTAGCCCAGACCCTCATCAGGGCCAAGCTCCGAAGCGGCCACCCTCCACGTGGAGCTTGGCACTAAGGTAAGCAGAAATCCAGCTTGATGCTGGCCCTCACCTTCCCTTGGTAGCCCCACCAAAACCGGGGCTCTGTCTCTGTTCTCCACCTTATCCTCGACATATCCCTTACCGTCATCGGAGCCAAGCTCCGAAGAGACCACTACCCACGTGGGGCTTAGGTACTGAAGTAGCCTGGAATCAAGGTTGATGCTGGCCCTCACGATCTCTTTGCAGCCCCTTCTCAGCCCCACCAATACCAGGGCTCTGTATCTGTTCTCCCACTTAGCCTCGACAGATCCCTTACCCTCATCAGGGCAAAGCGCCTCAGCGGCCACACTCCACATGGGGCTTGGCACTGAGATCGCCAGGAATCAAGGGTGGTGCTGGCCCTCACCTTCCATTTGCAGTCCCTAGGCAAGCCCACCAACACCGGCGCTCTGTGCCTGTTCTCCCTCCTAACCTCAACCTAGCCGAGACCCTCATCAGGGCCAAGCCCCGAAGTGGCCACCGGCCACATGGAGCTAGGCACTGAAGTAGCCAGGAACCAAGGCTGATGCTGGCCCTCACGGTCCCTTGGCGGGCCCTTCTCAGCCCCACCAACACCGGGGCTCTGTGCCTGTTCTCCCACCTAACCTCAACCGAGCCCTGACCCTCATCAGGGCCAAGCTCCGAAGCGGCCACCCTCCACGTGGAGCTTGGCACTAAGGTAAGCAGAAATCCAGCTTGATGCTGGCCCTCACCGTCCCTTGGTAGCCCCACCAAAACCGGGGCTCTGTCTCTGTTCTCCACCTTATCCTCGACATATCCCTTACCCTCATGGGAGCCAAGCTCCGAAGAGGCCACCCTTAACATGGGGCTCAGGCACTGAAGGGCAGCCCCGTCTCAGCCCCACCAATACCGGGGCTCTGTGTCTCTGCTCGCACCTAACAGGGACCTATCCCTTACCCTCATCGGAGTCAAGCTCCGAAGCGACCACTCCCCACGTGGGGCTTAGGTACTGAAGTAGCCAGGAACAAAGGTTGATGCTGGCCCTCACGATCTCTTTGCAGCCCCTTCTCAGCCCCACCAATACCGGGGCTCTGTATCTGTTCTCCCACTTAGCCTCGACATATCCCTTACCCTCATCAGGGCAAAGCGCCGCAGCGGCCACACTCCACATGGGGCTTGGCACTGAGATAGCCAGGAATCAAGGGTGGTGCTGGCCTTCACCTTCCATTTGCAGTCCCTAGGCAAGCCCACCAACACCGGGGCTCTGTGCCTGTTCTCCCTCCTAAACTCAACCTAGCCGAGACCCTCATCAGGGCCAAGCTCCGAAGTGGCCACCGGCCACATGAAGCTAGGCACTGAAGTAGCCAGGAACCAAGGCTGATGCTGGCCCTCACGGTCCCTTGGCAGCCCCTTCTCAGCCCCACCAACACCGGGGCTCTGTGCCTGTTCTCCCACCTAACCTCAACCGAGCCCTGACCCTCATCAGGGCCAAGCTCCGAAGCGGCCACCCTCCACGTGGAGCTTGGCACTAAGGTAACCAGAAATCCAGCTTGATGCTGGCCCTCACCTTCCCTTGGTAGTCCCACCAAAACCGGGGCTCTGTCTCTGTTCTCCACCTTATGCTCGACATATCCCTTACCCTCATCGGAGCCAAGCTCCGAAGAGGCCACCCTCAATATGGGGCTTAGGTACTGAAGTAGCCTGGAATCAAGGTTGATGCCTGCCCTCACGATCTCTTTGCAGCCCCTTCTCAGCCCCACCAATACCGGGGCTCTGTATCTGTTCTCCCACTTAGCCTCGACAGATCCCTTACCCTCATCAGGGCAAAGCGCCGCAGCGGCCACACTCCACATGGGGCTTGGCACTGAGATAGCCAGGAATGAAGGGTGGTGCTGGCCCTCACCTTCCATTTGCAGTCCCTAGGCAAGCCCACCAACACGGGCGCTCTGTGCCTGTTCTCCCTCCTAACCTCAACCTAGCCGAGACCCTCATCAGGGCCAAGCTCCGAAGTGGCCACCGGCCACATGGAGCTAGGCACTGAAGTAGCCAGGAACCAAGGCTGATGCTGGCCCTCACGGTCCCTTGGCAGCCCCTTCTCAGCCCCACCAACACCGCGGCTCTGTGCCTGTTCTCCCACCTAACCTCAACCGAGCCCTGACCCTCATCAGGGCCAAGCTCCGAAGCGGCCACACTCCACATGGGGCTTGGCATTGAGATAGCCAGGAATCAAGGCTGATGCCGGACCTCACCTTCCGTTTGCAGTCCCTAGGCAGCCCCACCAACACCGGCGCTCTGTGTCTGTTCCCCCAGTTATCCTCGACATATCCCTTCTCCTCATCAGGGCCAAGCTCCGAAGCGGCCACCCACCACATGGGGCTCTGGGGCAGACGTGGCCAGGAATGAAGGCTGATGCTGGCCCTCACGATCTCTTGTCAGCCCCTCCTCAGCCCCACCAACCCCTGCTCCCTTCTCTTTGGTCTCCCGCCTAAACATCAACCTACATCTTACCTTCATCAGAGCCAGGCTCTGAAACGTCTACCCACCAGATGGCGCTCCAACACAGAGGGAACCAAGATGACTGGCGTTCGTTGCACTCGCCTGCCCCGGCAGCCCTTTGAGGTCCCCACCACCACCGGGGCTAGGCGCTTGCCGTAGCACTCAACCGTCAACCTTGCCGCAGCCCAACTGCAAAGCAGACAAGCGCCCCGTCGAGCTCCCACACACGTTTTGCCAGGACTGAAATATGTTCGCAGTGCTCACCTTCCCCTTCTCAGCTGCCCAGCACCCAGCCATCTCCAGCACCGCAAATGCGCAACATCCAGCACACCTAGCACCCCTTGGGATCTTTGGCAGTGCTTGGTGCTGGGCATGTGTCGGTGCTGGGTCGTGGGGGTACTGTGTGCTAGGCCCTGAGTGGAGTGGGTTCTGGACAGGTCTGGGTGCTGCGGTTGCTGGGTGTTGGGCATATCTGGGTGCTCGCCATGTCCCTGTGCTGGGCACTGGGAGGATTTGGTGCTGGGAATGGGCAGGCGATGATCGTGCCTGGGTGGTGGATGCGGGCTACAGGCAGTGCTGGGCACTGGCTGCGCTGGGTGCTGGTCATTGGGGGTACTGGGTTCTAGGCACTGGGCATGCGGGGTGCTGGACATCTCTGGGTGCTGAGCATGTCCAAGTGATGGGTCCGGGGCACTGGGACTGCTGGGCAGTGGGGGTGCTGGGGACTATGCATATCAGGGTGCTGGGCATGCCTGTGTACTGAGTGCTTGGCGCTGGGTTCTGGATGCTGGCTGGTGGGCATTGTCTGTGTGCTGGTTATTGGGCACTGGCGGTGGTAGGCATGGCAGTGCTTGTTGCTGGGCATTTTCTGATCCTGGCTGTTGGGGGCGCTGAGCACTGGGCATGTCTGGGTGATGGATGGAGGGAGTTTTGGGTGCTGGGCACTAGGGGTGCTGGCTAGTGGGTATGTCCGTGTGCTGGGTATGTCCATATGCCGGATGCTGTGCGCTGGGGATGCTGGGCACTGGGGTTAGTGGGTGCTGTGCACTGGGGTTGCTGGGTGCTGGGCAGCGCGACTGCTGGGGGCTGGGAGTGCTGGGTACTATGCATAAGCGGGTGCAGGGTATGTCTTGCTGCTGGATGGTGGGTTCTGGGGCTACTGGGAGCTGGGGGTATTGGGTGCTGGGCACTGGGGTTGCTGGGTGCTAAGTCCTGTGGGTGCTGGTTGCTGGGCCCTGGGAGTGCTGGGTACTATGCATAAGCGGGTGCAGGGTATGTCTCGCTGCTGGGTGCTGGGGGTATTGGGTGTTGGCCACTGGGGTGTTGGGTGCTGGGCATGTCCTCGTCCTTGGCATGACTGATGCTGGGCACTGGGGGTACTGGCTGCTGGGAGCTAGGGGTGCTGGCTTTGGGCATTTCAGTTGCTGGACATGACCAGGTGCTGGGTGTCTCCAGGTGCTGGGCATGTGCGGATGCTGTGTGCTCGGCACTTGGGGTTCTGGGGGGTCAGCGGTGAGGGTGCTGGACGCTGGGGATGCTGGCTGTTGCGGTGCTGGGTGCTGGGCACTGGGGCTGCTGAGTGGTGGGCATGTCCAGATGCTGTTTGTTGGCGGTTGGGGTGCTGGGTTGTGCGCCTGTCCAGGAGTTAGTGCTGGGCCCTGGGGGTGCTGTGTATGTCCGAGTGCTGGGCATGTCCAGATGCTGGGTAAACGGGTTCTTGGGCTGTGGGGGTGTTGGGTATGCTGGTTTCTGGGCACTGGGGAGGTGCTGGCTGCGAGACCTGTATGGTGGTGGGTGTTTGGTGTACTGGGTGCAGGGCGCTGGGCGTGCTGGGTGCTGGGCACGTCCGGGTGCTACGTGCTGATCACTGGGGATGTTGGGGGCTGGTTTGCTGTGTTCTGGTGTGTAGCGTGCTGGGCATGTTTGGGTGCTGGGCATGTCCAGGTGCTGGGTACTGGGCGCTGGGGGTGGTGGTCCCTGGGGGTGCTGTGTGCTGGGCATGTCCGGGGGGTGGGTTGGGCAGTGGGGTTGCTGGGTGCTGGGAATGTGCGGGTGCTGGGGGCTGGGCCCTGAGGTTGATGGGGGCTGGGCACTCGGGTTGCTGGGTGCTGGCTGGTGCGGTTGCGGGGCCCTGGTGTTGCTGGGTACTATGCATAACTGAGTGCAGGGTATCTCTTGGTGCTGGAGGTACTGGGTACTGGGTGCTGGGCATATCCGGTGCTGGGCCTGTGCTCTGGAGTTGCTGGGTTCTGTGCTCTGGGGGTGCTTGTTTCTTGGCACGTGCGTGTGCTGTGTGCTCTTCCCTGGTTGTGCTGGGTATGTGTGGGTGTTGGGCAGTGTGGGTGCTGTGTGGTGGGCGCTGGGCATGTCTGGGTGCTGGGTGATGGGCACTGGAGGTTCTGGGCGATGGGGAGCAGGGAAGCTGCCTGCTAGGCATGTCTGAGTGCTGGGCATGTCCGGGTGCTGGGTACTGTGCGCTGGCAGTGGTGGGCGGTGGTGGTGCTGGGTGCTGGGCATGTCCGGGTGCTAGGCAATGGCGGTGCTGGGTGCTTGGCGCTGGGGGTGATGGTCTTTGGGTGTGCTGGGTGCTGGGCATGTCCCTGTGCTGGGTGGTGGGGGTGCTGGGCATGTGCGGGTGTTGGTTGCCGGGCCCTGGGTGTACTGGGTGCTGGACGCTGGGGTGGTTGGTTTCTGGGCGCTGGGGCTGCTGGGTTCTGTGCCCCTGTGTTGCTGGGTGCTGAGCATGTCCGGGTGCTGGCCATGTCTAAGTGCAGCGTGCTGGGCACTGGGTGCTGGGGGGTGGGGGTGCTGGATGCTGAGTGTTGGGTATGCTGGTTTCTGGGCACTGGGCGGAAGTGTGTGAGACCTGTGGGTGTGTTGTATGGTGGGTGTTTGGGGTGCTGAGTGCTGCAGGTGCTGGGCATGTCCAGGTGCTATGTGCTGATCACTGGGGTTCTTGGGGGCTGGTTTGCTGTGTTCTGGTGTGTTGGGCGCTGGGCATGTTTGTCTGGGTGCTGGGCATGTCTGGGTGCTGGGTACTGGGAACTGGCAGTGCGGGGCGGTGCGGGTGCTGTGTGCTGGGCATGTCGGGGTGCTGGGTACTGGGCAGTGGGAGTGCTGGGTGCTAGGTACTGGGGGTGCTGGGCCTTGGCATTGCTGGCTACTATACATAACTGAGTGCAGGGTATGTCTTGGTGCTGGATGCTTGGTGCTGGAGGTACCGGGTGCTGGGCATATGCAGTGCTGGGTGTTGGGCATATCCGGTGCTGGGTGGCTGTGCTGGGGTTGCTGGGTGCTGTGCTGTGAGGGTGCTGGATTCCTGGCATGTGCGTGTACTGTGTGCTGGGCCCTGGTTGTGCTGGGTATGTGTGGGTGCTGGGTGTTGGGCACTGGGGGAGGGTGGTGCTAGGTGCTGGGCATGTCCAGGTGCTGAGCAATGGTGGTGCTGGGTGCTTGGCGCTGGGGGTGGTGGTACCTGGGGCTGCTGTGTGCTGGGCACGTCGGGGTGCTGGGTTTTGGGCGGTGGGGGTGCTGGGTGCTGGGCGTGTGCGTGTGTTGGTTGCTGGACCCTGGCGTGCTGGGCGCTGGCGCTATCGGTTACCGGGTGCTGGGGGTGCTGGGTTCAATGCAGCGTATGCAGGTCCTGGGCAGTGGGTGTGCTGGAAGCTGGGTGTTGGGTATGCTGGTTCCTGCCACTGCGGGTGCTGCGTGTGAGACTTGTGGGCGTGCTGGATGGTGGGTGTTTGGTGTGCACCCTCACTGCCCACCACCCAGAACCCCAAGTGCCGAGCACACAGCATCCGGACGTGCCCAGCACCTGCACACGCCCAGCACCCACAAGACCCAACAACCAGCACTGGTCATGACCAGTACCTGGAAATGCCCACAGCCAGCACCCCTAGCTCCCCGCACCCAGCACTCCCAGGGCCCAGCACGAATTCCCGGACATGCGCACAACCCAGCACACCCACCGCCAACACACAGCATCGAGACATGCCCAGCAGCCCCAGTGCCCAGCATCCACCAGCAAGACATACCCTGCACCCAATTATGCATGGTATCCAGCACTCCCAGGGCCCAGCAACCAGTAGCCCCAGTACCTCGGCTCGCTTCTGTAGTTCTACACAATGAAGACTTGTGGCTTAGAAGTTAGGGAACTAGCAGGTGTGGTGTTTGCAAGTGTGTAGAATTGTAGTCTAAATCGTGTCTCCTGGAAGCAGTGTTAGACTCTAGTGAAGAGTAACCTTGGAAACGAGAACCGTAAACAAAGGTAGTCCAGACGTGGCTCGGAGACAAACCTCGACCTTATAAGGAAAGAAAGGAACAGGTTCACAAAGAGTTCACGACCCCGCCGACCACCACAGACCACCCGAGACCCTCAAGGAGACCCTAAAGGTTTTAGTGCGCATGTGTCTAGGATGATGTAATACTATAATCGGTTCTCGGAAATTTAAGAAATATGTAAAAGAGAAACTGAAAATATGTATGAGAAGCATGGATACAAACAGAAAGGTGATTAGACCTGGTGTGCTTCATTTGTGGCAAGTCCACCGAGCACCCAGGCCTGAATAAAACAATCTCTCTCCTGAGCGTGTGGAATTGGTTCCTTGTGGAGGGATTTTTATTAAATAACGGTCATCCTATGAACATTCCAAGCACTGAGGATTTGTTAGTAATAGTAGAAGGCTGCTAAAGAGCAATTGTAGTTTTAGAGTCTCTGAAGTGATAGTAGAGCAGGAAAAACAGGCTGAGGAATGTAAATATCAGTAGATTATGTAACGGAATGCAGGCGCAGGAAGCGTTCGCGTGGACACCTGCTTTTGACCAATCTGTGTATGTTAAGATTCGTGTGCTTGCTGACTGTAAACCAATAGAGGATTCGGAGGTGCGCGTGTTACTGTGGCTAGCTTATAAAAGTAGCACAATATCTTGAAATAAAGGAGAATGACCATACCCACATTGGGACTCCTCATTACTCCGGGAACGCGCTCCTATTCCAACCCATGGTCACTCCAACAGTTCCTTCCACGCCGGGCACGAATCCGCTTTTCGGACAACACCTAGCCCCCAGCACCCGCACCAGCAGCACCAGCAAGCCCAGTGCCCAGCACGCAGCAACCTCAGGGCCCAGCACCCAGCCGTGCCCGCCACCCGGACATGCCCAGCACCCAGCAACCCCAGTGCACAACACCCAGCACCCCCAGCGCCCAGAAACCAACACACGCACACACCCAGCACGCCCACCGCCCAAAACCCAGCAGCCCAACATGCCCAGCACACAGCACCACCACCGCCACCACCCCCACTGCCCAGTACCCAGCACCCACACATGCCCAGCACCCAGACATGCCCAGCACACAGCACCACCACCGCCCACCACCCCCACTGCCCAGTACCCAGCACCCACACATGCCCAGCACTCAGACATGCCCAGCAGGCAGCTTCTCTGCTGCCCACCGCCCAGCATCCCGACCGCCCAGCACCCAGACATGCCCAGGCCCCGCCACACAGCACCCACACTGCCCAACACCCAGCACTCACACATACCCGGCACAACCAGGGCCCAGCACACAGCACACGCACATGTCAGGAATCCAGCACCCTCACAGCACAGCACCCAGCAACCCCAGCACAGCCACCCAGCACCGCATATGCCCAGCACCTAGCACCGCATATGCCCAACACCCAGCACCCAGTACCTCCAGTACCCAGCATCCAGCACCAAGACATACCCTGCACTCAGTTATGTACAGTAGCCAGCAATACCAGGGCCCAGCACCCCAGTACCTAGAACCCAACACTGCCACTGCCCAACACCCACCACCCGGACGTGCCCAGCACACAGCACCCCCACTGCCCCACACAGCCAGCGCCCAGTACCCAGCACCCAGACATGGCCAGCACCCAAACATGCCCAGCATTCAACACACCACTGCCCAGATCCCAGCAAACCAGCCCCCAACATCTCCAGTGATCAGCACATAGCACCCGGACATGCCCAGCACCCAGCACCCGCAGCGCTCAGCATCCACCACCCCCAGTGCTCTGTACTCAGCACACCAAACACCTACCATCCAGCACCCCCACACGTCTCACACCCAGCATCCCCAGTGCCCAGCAACCAGCATACCCAACACCCACCATCCATCACCCCCACACGTCTCACACCCATGACCCCCAGTGCTCTGTACTCAGCACACCAAACACCCACCATCCAGCTCCCCCACCACCCAGCACCCCCAGTGCGCAGTACCCCGCACCCAGACATGCCCAGCACCCGGACATATACAGCACTCAGCACTGTCCTGCTTCCGGCTGGGACAGAGTTAACTTTCTTCCCAGTAGCTTGGGGGGTGTGCTGGCTTTTGGGTTTGGTGTGAGAGGAGCGTTGATGGCCCCTTAATGCTTTGGCTGTTGCTGGGCGGTGCTTGCACCGGGAGACTTTTGTTCTCTCTTTTCGGCCTCCCACAGGAAGCTCGGGGGGGGGGTGGGGGGTGGCGGGGGGGGGGGGAGCACAGCCGGGGTAGTTGACCTAGCTGGCCAATGGGGTATTCTATAGCATGTGACATCCTGCTCAGTACAAAAAATGGGAGGGGGCGGGGGAGGGAAACGACTCTCCCCCCCCCCCCGCCCCAGTTCATGACACGCGGTCGGCAGCGGTGAGCAGTTGCATTCTGCATTGCCTGCTTTGTATCGTCTGTTGTTGTTGTTGTTCTCATTGTTATTATTACTGTTCTACTTCGTTTTATTTCAACCATTAAACTGTTTTTATCTCAACCCGGGAGTTTTCCTACTTGTGCCCTCCCGATTCTCTCCCCCATCCCACGGGGTGGGGGGAGGAGGAGAGCCAGCGGCTGCGTGGGGTTTTTTTGCAGGCTGGGGTTAAACCACGACATGCACCCATCATACCCTCCACCCAGCACCCCCAGGGCCCAGCACTCATTCCCAGACATGCGCACAACCTAGCACACCCACCGCCAACACACAGCCCCTGGACATGCCCAGCACCCAGCAGCCCCACTGCCCAGCACCGCATTGCCCAGCATCCCCAGCGCCCAGCACCCTCACTGCCCACCACCCAGAACAACAAGTGCCGAGCACACAGCATCCGGACATGCCCAGCACCGGGGCACACCCAGCACCCACAAGACCCAGCACCCGGTCATGACCAGCAACTGGAAATGCCCACAGCCAGCACCTCTAGCTCCCAGCAGCCACCAACCCCAGTGCCTAGCACTCAGCACCCAGTCGTGCCGAGCACCCAACACCCCGGTGCTCAGCACCCTGCACCCGGTCGTGTCCAGGGCCCACCACACAGCACCCACACTGCCCAACACCCAGCACCCACACATACCCGGCACAACCAGGGCCCAGCACACAGCCCACGCACGTGCCAGGAATCCAGCATCCCCAGAGCACAGCACCCAGCAACCCCAGCACAGCCACCCAGCACCGCATATGCCCAGCATGAAGCACCGCATATGCCCACAACCCAGCACCCAGTAGCTCCAGCACCAGGCATCCAGCACAAAGACATACCCTGCACTCAGTTATGCAGAGTACCTACCAATACCGGGCCCAGCACCCCAGTACCTAGCACCCAACACTCCCACTGCCCAACACCCACCACCCGGACATGCCCAGCACACAGCACCCCCACCACCCCACACCGCCAGCGCCCAGTATGCAGCACCCAGAAATGCCCAGCACCCAAACATGCCCAGCACTCAACACACCACTGCCCAGATCCCAGCAAACCAGCCCCCAACATCGCCAGTGATCAGCACATAGCACCCGGAATGCCCAGCACCCGCAGCGCTCAGCACCCAGCACCCCCACGGCCCAGCAGCCAGCACCGCAGCAACCAGCATCCCCAGCGCCCAGCACCCGGTCATGCCAAGCACCTGGACATGCCCAGCACCAAGCACGCCTGTGCCCAGCACACAATATCCCCAGCACCCAGTAGCCCCAGCACCCAGCAGCAAGAGATACCCTGCACCCGCTTACGCATAGTACCCACAGCGCTCAGCAGCCACCATCCCCAGTGCTCTGTACTCAGCACACCAAACACCCACCATCCAGCACCCCCACACGTCTCACACCCAGCACCCCCAGTGCCCAGCAACCAGCATACCCAACACCCACCATCCAGCTCCCCCACCACCCAGCACGCCCAGTATCCCGCACCCAGACATGCCCAGCACCCGGACATACACAGCACTCAGCACTGTCCTGCTTCCGGCTGGGACAGAGTTAACTTTCTTCCCAGTAGCTTGGGGGGTGTGCTGGCTTTTGGGTTTGGTGTGAGAGGAGCGTTGATGGCCCCTTAATGCTTTGGCTATTGCTGGGCGGTGCTTGCACCGGGAGACTTTTGTTCTCTCTTTTCGGCCTCCCACAGGAAGTTCGGGGGGGGGTGGGGGGTGGCGGGGGGGGGTGGGGAGCACAGCCGGGGTAGTTGACCTAGCTGGCCAATGGGGTATTCTATAGCATGTGACATCCTGCTCAGTATAAAAAATGGGAGGGGGCGGGGGAGGGAAACGACTCTCCCCCCCCCCCCCCGGCCCCAGTTCATGACACGCGGTCGGCAGCGGTGAGCAGTTGCATTCTGCATTGCCTGCTTTGTATCGTCTGTTGTTGTTGTTGTTCTCATTGTTATTATTACTGTTCTACTTCGTTTTATTTCAACCATTAAACTGTTTTTATCTCAACCCGGGAGTTTTCCTACTTGTGCCCTCCCGATTCTCTCCCCCATCCCACGGGGTGGGGGGAGGAGGAGAGCCAGCGGCTGCGTGGGGTTTTTTTGCAGGCTGGGGTTAAACCACGACATGCACCCATCATACCCTCCACCCAGCACCCCCAGGGCCCAGCACTCATTCTCGGACATGCGCACAACCTAGCACACCCACCACCAACACACAGCCCCTGGATATGCCCAGCACCCAGCAGCCCCACTGCCCAGCACCCAGAGCACCCAGCATCCCCAGCACCCAGCAGCCAGAGATACCCTGCACCCGCTTATGCATGGTACCCAGCACTCCCAGGGCCCAGCAACCAGCACCCCAAGTACTTAGCCTCCAGCACCCACACCAGCCAGCACCCAGCAAGGCCGGTACCCAGCAACCTCAGGGCCCAGAACCCAGCAGCCAGCCATTGCCCAGCACACAGACATGCCCAGCACCCAGCAACCCCAGTGCACACAACCCAGAAGCCCCAGCGCCCAGAAACCAACAGCCCCAGTGCCCAGCACTCCCAGGGCTCAGAAACCAACATTCGCATGCACCCAACACTCCAACCACCCAGCACGCGGACATGCCCAGCATGCAGCACCACCAGGGACCACCACCCCCAGCACCACGCACCCAGCACTACCACTGCCCAGCACCTGGACATGCCCAGCACCCAAATGTGCCCAGCAGGCAGCTTCCCTGCTGCCCACCGCCCAGCATCGCGACCGCCCAGCACCCCGACCATCCAGCACCCACACTGCCCAATACCCAGCACCCACACATACCCAGCACAACCAGGGCCCAGCACACACACATGCCAGGTTAAACCATGACATGCACCCATCATACCCTCCACCCAGCACCCCCATGGCCCAGCACTCATTCCCAGACATGCGCACAACCTAGCACACGCACCGCCAACACACTGCCCCTGGACATGCCCAGCCACCCCAGTGCCCAGCACCCAGTAGCCCCAGCACCAAGCAGCAAGAGATACCCTGCACCTGCTTATGCATAATACCCAGCACTCCCAGGGCCCAGCAACCAGCACTTAGCCCCCAGCACCCACACCAGCCAGCAAGGCCGGTGCCCAGCACCCAGCAAGGCCGGTGCCCAGCACCCAGCAACCTCAGGGCCCAGAACCCAGCAGCCAGCCATTGCTCAGCACCCAGACATGCCCAGCACCCAGCAACCCCAGACCACAGAACCCAGAAGCCCCAGTGCCCAGAAACCAACCACCCCAGTGTCCAGCACCCAGTACACCCAGGGCCCAGCAACCAACACCCGCACATGCCCAGCACCCCCACCACCCAGCACACCCAAAGACTATCACGCCCAGCGCCAAGCACCCAGCACCGCCATTGCCTAGCACCGGGACATGCCCAGCACCCAGTACCACCACCACCAGTGCACAGTACCAAGCACCCGGATATGCCCAGCACTGAGACATTCCTACCAGGCAGCTTCCCTGCTCCCCATCGCCCAGGACCTCCAGTGCCCAGCACCCAGCACCGGGACATGCCCAGCGCCCACCACACAGCACCCATACTGCCCAACACCCAGCACCCACACATACCCAGCACAACCAGGGCACAGCACACGCACATGCCAGGAATCCAGCACCCTCACAGCACAGCACCCAGCAAACCCAGAGCACACACCTAGCACCGGATATGGCCAGCACCGGATATGGCCAGCACCAAGACATACCCTGCACTCAGTTATGCATAGTACCAAGCAATGCCAGGGCCCAGCATCCCCAGTACTTAGCACCCAGCACTCCCACCGCCCAATACCCACCACCCGGACGTACCCAGCACCCCCACTGCCCGTGCCCAGCACCCAGACATGCCCAGCACCCAAACATGCCCAGCGCCCAACACACCAGAAAGCAGCAAACCAGCCCCCACCATCCCCAGTGATCTGCACATAGCACCCAGCACACGCTGCGCTCAGCACCCACCACCCACAGTGCCCAGAAACCACATACCCAATGCCCAGCATCCAGTACCACCACCACCCCAACTGCCCAGTACCCGCACGCGGATATGCCCAGCACCCGAACATACACGGTACCCCTAGGACCCAGCACTCAGAACTGCAGTGCACTGCACTGTCCTGCTTCTGGCTGGGACAGAGTTAACTTTCTTCCCAGTAGCTTGGGGGGTGTGCTGGCTTTTGGGTTTGGTGTGAGAGGAGCGTTGATGGCCCCTTAATGCTTTGGCTGTTGCTGGGCGGTGCTTGCACCGGGAGACTTTTGTTCTCTCTTTTCGGCCTCCCACAGGAAGCTCGGGGGGGGGTGGGGGGTGGCGGGGGGGGGGGGGGGAGCACAGCCGGGGTAGTTGACCTAGCTGGCCAATGGGGTATTCTATAGCATGTGACATCCTGCTCAGTATAAAAAATGGGAGGGGGCGGGGGAGGGGACTCTCCCCCCCCCCCGTTCACGACACACGGTCGACAGCGGTGAGCAGTTGCATTCTGCATTGCCTGCTTTGTATCGTCTGTTGTTGTTGTTGTTCTCATTGTTATTATTACTGTTCTACTTCGTTTTATTTCAATCATTAAACTGTTTTGATCTCAACTCGGGAGCTTTCCTACTTGTGCCCTCCCGATTCTCTCCCCCATCGCATGGGGTGGGGGGGGGAGGTGAGCCAGTGGCTGCGTGGGGTTTATTTGCTGGCTGGGGTTAAACCAACACATGCGCCCATCATACCCTCCACCCAGCACTGCCAGGGCCCAGCACTCCCATGGCCCAGCACTGATTCCCACACATGCACACAACCCAGCACACGCACCGCCAATGCACAGCACCTCGACATGCCCAGCAGCCCTGGAGCCCAGCACACAGCACCCAGGAGCCCCAGCACCAGGACATGACAAGAAGCCAGTCCCCGCAGTGCCCAACAACCCACGACTCAGCAACGGAACATGCCTAGCACCAGGCACCACCAATGTGTAGCAAGGAGTGCTAGGTGTGGTGGATATGGCACATTTGGGGTGCTGGAGCTGGCTGGGTGTTGGGCAGCTGAGAAGGGTCTATCAAGGGAAGGTGAGAGCCACCAACATCTTTCAGTCCTGCCTGTTAGTTTATGGGAGCCCGAAGAGGGGATCGACTGCTTTGCAGTTGGGCTGTGGTAAGGTTGCTGGTTGGGTGGTAGAGCGAGAGCAGCTCCCTCGGAAAGGGCTGCCACGAAAGGCAAGAGCCAGAAACAGCTTTCAATCCTGGTTCTTTCAGTGTTGGAGCGCCCTCTGGTGGGAAGCCGTTTACGAAATGGGCTCGAGAGATGGTAAGGCAAAGGTTGATATTTAGGTTTGAGAATAAGGGAGAGGGGTGGTGGGACCGGGAAGGGTCCCGTGGTGGGTCCATGTGGTGGGTGGCGTTAACTAATGCAGAAGGATCTCGTTATCTACGCAGAACATCAAACTATCCCTTATCCTCCTCAGAGGCAAGCTCCGAAACGGCCACTCACCTCCTCCGGCTCAGGCACAGAAATAGCCAGGAATCAAGGACGATGCTGGCCCTCACGATCTCTTGGCAGCCACTTCTCAGCCCCACCAACACCGTGGCACTGTACCTCTGCTCGCACCTAACAGCGACCTATCCCTTACCCTCATCAGGGCCAAGCTCCGAAGTGGCCACCCACCACATGGAGCTAGGCACTGAAGTAGCTAGGAACCAAGGCGGATGCTGGCCCTCACGGTCCCTTGGCAGCTCCTTCTCAGCCTCACCAACACCGGGGCTCTGTCGCTGTTCTCCCACTTATCCTCGACATATCCCTAACCCTCACCAGGGCCACCTCCGAAGCAGCCACCCTCCACATGGGGCTTGGCACTGAAGTAGGCAGGAAGCAAGGCTGAGGTTGGCCCTCACGGGCTCTTGGCAGCTCCTTCTCAGGCCCACCAAGACAGGGCTCTGTGTCTCTGCAAGCACCTAACATCGACCTATCCCTTACCCTCATCGGAGCCAAGCTCCGAAGCGACCACTCTCCACGTGGATCTTGGCACTGAGGTAGCCAAGAATCAAGGTTGATGCTGGCCCTCACCTTCCTTGGCAGGCCCACCAATACCGTAGCTCTCTGTCTGTTCTCCCTCCTAACATCAACCTAGCCCTGACCCTCATCAGGGCCACCTCCGAAGCGGCCACCCTCCCCATGGGGCTTGGCACTGAAGTAGCCAGGAACAAAGGCTGATGCTGGCCCTCACGGGCTCTTGTCGGCCCCACCAATACCGGGGCTCTGTGTCTGTGCTCGCACCTAACAGCGACCTATCCATTACCCTCATCGGAGCCAAGCTCCGAAGCGACCACTCTTCATGTGGGGCTTAGGCACTGAGGCAGCCAAGAACCAAGGTAGATGCTGGTCCTCACGATCACTGCGCAGCCCCTTCTCAGCCGCACCAATGCCGGGGCTCTGTGCCTGTTCTCCCACCTTACCTCAATCTAGCCCAGACCCTCATCAGGGCCAAGCTCCGAAGCGGCCACCCTCCACGTGGAGCTTGGCACTAAGGTAACCAGAAATCCAGCTTGATGCTGGCCCTCACCTTCCCTTGGTAGCCCCACCAAAACCGGGGCTCTGTCTCTGTTCTCCACCTTATCCTCGACATATCCCTTACCCTCATCGGAGCCAAGCTCCGAAGAGGCCACCCTCAACATGGGGCTCAGGCACTGAAGGGCAGCCCCGTCTCAGCCCCACCAATACCGGGGCTCTGTGTCTCTGCTCGCACCTAACAGCGACCTATCCCTTACCGTCATCGGAGCCAAGCTCCGAAGAGACCACTACCCACGTGGGGCTTAGGTACTGAAGTAGCCTGGAATCAAGGTTGATGCTGGCCCTCACGATCTCTTTGCAGCCCCTTCTCAGCCCCACCAGTACCAGGGCTCTGTATCTGTTCTCCCACTTAGCCTCGACAGATCCCTTACCCTCATCAGGGCAAAGCGCCTCAGCGGCCAAACTCCACATGGGGCTTGGCACTGAGATAGCCAGGAATCAAGGGTGGTGCTGGCCCTCACCTTCCATTTGCAGTCCCTAGGCAAGCCCACCAACACCGGGGCTCTGTGCCTGTTCTCCCTCCTAACCTCAACCTAGCCGAGACCCTCATCAGGGCCAAGCTCCGAAGTGGCCACCGGCCACATGGAGCTAGGCACTGAAGTAGCCAGGAACCAAGGCTGATGCTGGCCCTCACGGTCCCTTGGCAGGCCCTTCTCAGCCCCACCAACACCGGGGCTCTGTGCCTGTTCTCCCACCTAACCTCAACCGAGCCCTGACCCTCATCAGGGCCAAGCTCCGAAGCGGCCACCCTCCACGTGGAGCTTGGCACTAAGGTAAGCAGAAATCCAGCTTGATGCTGGCCCTCACCTTCCCTTGGTAGCCCCACCAAAACCGGGGCTCTGTCTCTGTTCTCCACCTTATCCTCGACATATCCCTTACCGTCATCGGAGCCAAGCTCCGAAGAGACCACTCCCCACGTGGGGCTTAGGTACTGAAGTAGCCTGGAATCAAGGTTGATGCTGGCCCTCACGATCTCTTTGCAGCCCCTTCTCAGCCCCACCAATACCTGGGCTCTGTATCTGTTCTCCCACTTAGCCTCGACAGATCCCTTACCCTCATCAGGGCAAAGCGCCTCAGCGGCCACACTCCACATGGGGCTTGGCACTGAGATAGCCAGGAATCAAGGGTGGTGCTGGCCCTCACCTTCCATTTGCAGTCCCTAGGCAAGCCCACCAACACCGGCGCTCTGTGCCTGTTCTCCCTCCTAACCTCAACCTAGCCGAGACCCTCATCAGGGCCAAGCTCCGAAGTGGCCACCGGCCACATGGAGCTAGGCACTGAAGTAGCCAGGAACCAAGGCTGATGCTGGCCCTCACGGTCCCTTGGCAGCCCCTTCTCAGCCCCACCAACACCGGGGCTCTGTGCCTGTTCTCCCACCTAACCTCAACCGAGCCCTGACCCTCATCAGGGCCAAGCTCCGAAGCGGCCACCCTCCACGTGGAGCTTGGCACTAAGGTAAGCAGAAATCTAGCTTGATGCTGGCCCTCACCTTCCCTTGGTAGCCCCACCAAAACCGGGGCTCTGTCTCTGTTCTCCACCTTATCCTCGACATATCCCTTACCCTCATCGGAGCCAAGCTCCGAAGAGGCCACCCTCAACATGGGGCTCAGGCACTGTAGGGCAGCCCCGTCTCAGCCCCACCAATACCGGGGCTCTGTGTCTCTGCTCGCACCTAACAGCGACCTATCCCTTACCCTCATCGGAGCCAAGCTCCGAAGCGACCACTCCCCACGTGGGGCTTAGGTACTGAAGTAGCCTGGAATCCAGGTTGATGCTGGCCCTCACGATCTCTTTGCAGCCCCTTCTCAGCCCCACCAATACCGGGGCTCTGTATCTGTTCTCCCACTTAGCCTCGACAGATCCCTTACCCTCATCAGGGCAAAGCGCCGCAGCGGCCACACTCCACATGGGGCTTGGCACTGAGATAGCCAGGAATCAAGGGTGGTGCTGGCCCCCACCTTCCATTTGCAGTCCCTAGGCAAGCCCACCAACACCGGCGCTCTGTGCCTGTTCTCCCTCCTAACCTCAACCTAGCCGAGACCCTCATCAGGGCCATGCTCCGAAGTGGCCACCAGCCACATGGAGCTAGGCACTGAAGTAGCCAGGAACCAAGGCTGATGCTGGCCCTCACGGCCACGCTCCGAAGAGGCCACACTCGACATGGGGCTCAGGCACTGAAGTAGCCAGGAACCAAGGTTGATGGTGGTCCTCACCTTCCGTTTGTAATCCGTAGGCAGCCCCACCAACACCGGGGCTCTGTGCCTGTTCTCCCACCTAACCTCAACCTAGCCCTGACCCTCATCAGGGCCAAGCTCCGAAGTGGCCATCGACCACATGGGGCTTGGCACTGAAGTAGGCAGGAAGCAAGGCTGAGGCTGGCCCTCACGGGCTCTTGGCAGCTCCTTCTCAGGCCCACCAACACCAGGGCTCTGTGTCTCTGCAAGCACCTAACATCGACCTATCCCTGACCCTCATCGGAGCAAAGCTCCGAAGCGACCACTCTCCACGTGGATCTTGGCACTGAGGTAGCCAAGAATCAAGGTTGATGCTGGCCCTCACCTTCCTTGGCAGCCCCACCGATACCGTGGCGCTCTGTCTGTTCTCCCTCCTAACCTCAACCTAGCCGAGACCCTCATCAGGGCCACCTCCGAAGCGGCCACCCTCCCCATGGGGCTTGGCACTGAAGTAGCCAGGAACAAAGGTTGATGCTGGCCCTCACGGTCTCTTGTCGGCCCCACCAATACCGGGGCTCTGTGTCTGTGCTCGCACCTAACAGCGACCTATCCATTACCCTCATCGGAGCCAAGCTCCGAAGCGACCACTCTTCATGTGGGGCTTAGGCACTGAGGCAGCCAAGAACCAAGGTAGATGCTCGTCCTCACGATCACTGCGCAGCCCCTTCTCAGCCGCACCAATGCCGGGGCTCTGTGCCTGTTCTCCCACCTTACCTCAACCTAGCCCAGACCCTCATCAGGGCCAAGCTCCGAAGCGGCCACCCTCCACGTGGAGCTTGGCACTAAGGTAAGCAGAAATCCAGCTTGATGCTGGCCCTCACCTTCCCTTGGTAGCCCCACCAAAACCGGGGCTCTGTCTCTGTTCTCCACCTTATCCTCGACATATCCCTTACCGTCATCGGAGCCAAGCTCCGAAGAGACCACTACCCACGTGGGGCTTAGGTACTGAAGTAGCCTGGAATCAAGGTTGATGCTGGCCCTCACGATCTCTTTGCAGCCCCTTCTCAGCCCCACCAATACCAGGGCTCTGTATCTGTTCTCCCACTTAGCCTCGACAGATCCCTTACCCTCATCAGGGCAAAGCGCCTCAGCGGCCACACTCCACATGGGGCTTGGCACTGAGATAGCCAGGAATCAAGGGTGGTGCTGGCCCTCACCTTCCATTTGCAGTCCCTAGGCAAGCCCACCAACACCGGGGTTCTGTGCCTGTTCTCCCACCTAACCTCAACCGAGCCCTGACCCTCATCAGGGCCAAGCTCCTAAGCGGCCACCCTCCACGTGGAGCTTGGCACTAAGGTCAGCAGAAATCCAGCTTGATGCTGGCCCTCACCTTCCCTTGGTAGCCCCACCAAAACCGGGGCTCTGTCTCTGTTCTACACCTTATCCTCGACATATCCCTTACCCTCATCGGAGCCAAGCTCCGAAGAGGCCACCCTCAACATGGGGCTCAGGCACTGTAGGGCAGCCCCGTCTCAGCCCCACCAATACCGGGGCTCTGTGTCTCTGCTCGCACCTAACAGCGACCTATCCCTTACCCTCAGCGGAGCCAAGCTCCGAAGACACCACTCCCCACGTGGGGCTTAGGTACTGAAGTAGCCTGGAATCAAGGTTGATGCTGGCCCTCACGATCTCTTTGAAGCCCCTTCTCAGCCCCACCAATACCGGGGCTCTGTATCTGTTCTCCCACTTAGCCTCGACAGATCCCTTACCCTCATCAGGGCAAAGCGCCGCAGCGGCCACACTCCACATGGGGCTTGGCACTGAGATAGCCAGGAATCAAGGGTGGTGCTGGCCCTCACCTTCCATTTGCAGTCCCTAGGCAAGCCCACCAACACCGGCGCTCTGTGCCTGTTCTCCCTCCTAACCTCAACCTAGCCGAGACCCTCATCAGGGCCAAGCCCCGAAGTGGCCACCGGCCACATGGAGCTAGGCACTGAAGTAGCCAGGAACCAAGGCTGATGATGGCCCTCACGGTCCCTTGGCAGGCCCTTCTCAGCCCCACCAACACCGGGGCTCTGTGCCTGTTCTCCCACCTAACCTCAACCGAGCCCTGACCCTCATCAGGGCCAAGCTCCGAAGCGGCCACCCTCCACGTGGAGCTTGGCACTAAGGTAAGCAGAAATGCAGCTTGATGCTGGCCCTCACCTTCCCTTGGTAGCCCCACCAAAACCGGGGCTCTGTCTCTGTTCTCCACCTTATCCTCGACATATCCCTTACCCTCATCGGAGCCAAGCTCCGAAGAGGCCACCCTCAACATGGGGCTCAGGCACTGAAGGGCAGCCCCGTCTCAGCCCCACCAATACCGGGGCTCTGTGTCTCTGCTCGCACCTAACAGCGACCTATCCCTTACCGTCATCGGAGCCAAGCTCCGAAGAGACCACTACCCACGTGGGGCTTAGGTACTGAAGTAGCCTGGAATCAAGGTTGATGCTGGCCCTCACGATCTCTTTGCAGCCCCTTCTCAGCCCCACCAATACCAGGGCTCTGTATCTGTTCTCCCACTTAGCCTCGACAGATCCCTTACCCTCATCAGGGCAAAGCGCCTCAGCGGCCAAACTCCACATGGGGCTTGGCACTGAGATAGCCAGGAATCAAGGGTGGTGCTGGCCCTCACCTTCCATTTGCAGTCCCTAGGCAAGCCCACCAACACCGGGGCTCTGTGCCTGTTCTCCCTCCTAACCTCAACCTAGCCGAGACCCTCATCAGGGCCAAGCTCCGAAGTGGCCACCGGCCACATGGAGCTAGGCACTGAAGTAGCCAGGAACCAAGGCTGATGCTGGCCCTCACGGTCCCTTGGCAGGCCCTTCTCAGCCCCACCAACACCGGGGCTCTGTGCCTGTTCTCCCACCTAACCTCAACCGAGCCCTGACCCTCATCAGGGCCAAGCTCCGAAGCGGCCACCCTCCACGTGGAGCTTGGCACTAAGGTAAGCAGAAATCCAGCTTGATGCTGGCCCTCACCTTCCCTTGGTAGCCCCACCAAAACCGGGGCTCTGTCTCTGTTCTCCACCTTATCCTCGACATATCCCTTACCGTCATCGGAGCCAAGCTCCGAAGAGACCACTCCCCACGTGGGGCTTAGGTACTGAAGTAGCCTGGAATCAAGGTTGATGCTGGCCCTCACGATCTCTTTGCAGCCCCTTCTCAGCCCCACCAATACCTGGGCTCTGTATCTGTTCTCCCACTTAGCCTCGACAGATCCCTTACCCTCATCAGGGCAAAGCGCCTCAGTGGCCACACTCCACATGGGGCTTGGCACTGAGATAGCCAGGAATCAAGGGTGGTGCTGAACCTCACCTTCCATTTGCAGTCCCTAGGCAAGCCCACCAACACCGGGGCTCTGTGCCTGTTCTCCCTCCTAACCTCAACCTAGCCGAGACCCTCATCAGGGCCAAGCTCCGAAGTGGCCACCGGCCACATGGAGCTAGGCACTGAAGTAGCCAGGAACCAAGGCTGATGCTGGCCCTCACGGTCCCTTGGCAGCCCCTTCTCAGCCCCACCAACACCGGGGCTCTGTGCCTGTTCTCCCACCTAACCTCAACCGAGCCCTGACCCTCATCAGGGCCAAGCTCCGAAGCGGCCACCCTCCACGTGGAGCTTGGCACTAAGGTAAGCAGAAATCTAGCTTGATGCTGGCCCTCACCTTCCCTTGGTAGCCCCACCAAAACCGGGGCTCTGTCTCTGTTCTCCACCTTATCCTCGACATATCCCTTACCCTCATCGGAGCCAAGCTCCGAAGAGGCCACCCTCAACATGGGGCTCAGGCACTGTAGGGCAGCCCCGTCTCAGCCCCACCAATACCGGGGCTCTGTGTCTCTGCTCGCACCTAACAGCGACCTATCCCTTACCCTCATCGGAGCCAAGCTCCGAAGCGACCACTCCCCACGTGGGGCTTAGGTACTGAAGTAGCCTGGAATCCAGGTTGATGCTGGCCCTCACGATCTCTTTGCAGCCCCTTCTCAGCCCCACCAATACCGGGGCTCTGTATCTGTTCTCCCACTTAGCCTCGACAGATCCCTTACCCTCATCAGGGCAAAGCGCCGCAGCGGCCACACTCCACATGGGGCTTGGCACTGAGATAGCCAGGAATCAAGGGTGGTGCTGGCCCCCACCTTCCATTTGCAGTCCCTAGGCAAGCCCACCAACACCGGCGCTCTGTGCCTGTTCTCCCTCCTAACCTCAACCTAGCCGAGACCCTCATCAGGGCCATGCTCCGAAGTGGCCACCAGCCACATGGAGCTAGGCACTGAAGTAGCCAGGAACCAAGGCTGATGCTGGCCCTCACGGCCACGCTCCGAAGAGGCCACACTCGACATGGGGCTCAGGCACTGAAGTAGCCAGGAACCAAGGTTGATGGTGGTCCTCACCTTCCGTTTGTAATCCGTAGGCAGCCCCACCAACACCGGGGCTCTGTGCCTGTTCTCCCACCTAACCTCAACCTAGCCCTGACCCTCATCAGGGCCAAGCTCCGAAGTGGCCATCGACCACATGGGGCTTGGCACTGAAGTAGGCAGGAAGCAAGGCTGAGGCTGGCCCTCACGGGCTCTTGGCAGCTCCTTCTCAGGCCCACCAACACCAGGGCTCTGTGTCTCTGCAAGCACCTAACATCGACCTATCCCTGACCCTCATCGGAGCAAAGCTCCGAAGCGACCACTCTCCACGTGGATCTTGGCACTGAGGTAGCCAAGAATCAAGGTTGATGCTGGCCCTCACCTTCCTTGGCAGCCCCACCGATACCGTGGCGCTCTGTCTGTTCTCCCTCCTAACCTCAACCTAGCCGAGACCCTCATCAGGGCCACCTCCGAAGCGGCCACCCTCCCCATGGGGCTTGGCACTGAAGTAGCCAGGAACAAAGGTTGATGCTGGCCCTCACGGTCTCTTGTCGGCCCCACCAATACCGGGGCTCTGTGTCTGTGCTCGCACCTAACAGCGACCTATCCATTACCCTCATCGGAGCCAAGCTCCGAAGCGACCACTCTTCATGTGGGGCTTAGGCACTGAGGCAGCCAAGAACCAAGGTAGATGCTCGTCCTCACGATCACTGCGCAGCCCCTTCTCAGCCGCACCAATGCCGGGGCTCTGTGCCTGTTCTCCCACCTTACCTCAACCTAGCCCAGACCCTCATCAGGGCCAAGCTCCGAAGCGGCCACCCTCCACGTGGAGCTTGGCACTAAGGTAAGCAGAAATCCAGCTTGATGCTGGCCCTCACCTTCCCTTGGTAGCCCCACCAAAACCGGGGCTCTGTCTCTGTTCTCCACCTTATCCTCGACATATCCCTTACCGTCATCGGAGCCAAGCTCCGAAGAGACCACTACCCACGTGGGGCTTAGGTACTGAAGTAGCCTGGAATCAAGGTTGATGCTGGCCCTCACGATCTCTTTGCAGCCCCTTCTCAGCCCCACCAATACCAGGGCTCTGTATCTGTTCTCCCACTTAGCCTCGACAGATCCCTTACCCTCATCAGGGCAAAGCGCCTCAGCGGCCACACTCCACATGGGGCTTGGCACTGAGATAGCCAGGAATCAAGGGTGGTGCTGGCCCTCACCTTCCATTTGCAGTCCCTAGGCAAGCCCACCAACACCGGGGTTCTGTGCCTGTTCTCCCACCTAACCTCAACCGAGCCCTGACCCTCATCAGGGCCAAGCTCCTAAGCGGCCACCCTCCACGTGGAGCTTGGCACTAAGGTCAGCAGAAATCCAGCTTGATGCTGGCCCTCACCTTCCCTTGGTAGCCCCACCAAAACCGGGGCTCTGTCTCTGTTCTACACCTTATCCTCGACATATCCCTTACCCTCATCGGAGCCAAGCTCCGAAGAGGCCACCCTCAACATGGGGCTCAGGCACTGTAGGGCAGCCCCGTCTCAGCCCCACCAATACCGGGGCTCTGTGTCTCTGCTCGCACCTAACAGCGACCTATCCCTTACCCTCAGCGGAGCCAAGCTCCGAAGACACCACTCCCCACGTGGGGCTTAGGTACTGAAGTAGCCTGGAATCAAGGTTGATGCTGGCCCTCACGATCTCTTTGAAGCCCCTTCTCAGCCCCACCAATACCGGGGCTCTGTATCTGTTCTCCCACTTAGCCTCGACAGATCCCTTACCCTCATCAGGGCAAAGCGCCGCAGCGGCCACACTCCACATGGGGCTTGGCACTGAGATAGCCAGGAATCAAGGGTGGTGCTGGCCCTCACCTTCCATTTGCAGTCCCTAGGCAAGCCCACCAACACCGGCGCTCTGTGCCTGTTCTCCCTCCTAACCTCAACCTAGCCGAGACCCTCATCAGGGCCAAGCCCCGAAGTGGCCACCGGCCACATGGAGCTAGGCACTGAAGTAGCCAGGAACCAAGGCTGATGATGGCCCTCACGGTCCCTTGGCAGGCCCTTCTCAGCCCCACCAACACCGGGGCTCTGTGCCTGTTCTCCCACCTAACCTCAACCGAGCCCTGACCCTCATCAGGGCCAAGCTCCGAAGCGGCCACCCTCCACGTGGAGCTTGGCACTAAGGTAAGCAGAAATGCAGCTTGATGCTGGCCCTCACCTTCCCTTGGTAGCCCCACCAAAACCGGGGCTCTGTCTCTGTTCTACACCTTATCCTCGACATATCCCTTACCGTCATCGGAGCCAAGCTCCGAAGAGACCACTCCCCACGTGGGGCTTAGGTACTGAAGTAGCCTGGAATCAAGGTTGATGCTGGCCCTCACGATCTCTTTGCAGCCCCTTCTCAGCCCCACCAATACCGGGGCTCTGTATCTGTTCTCCCACTTAGCCTCGACAGATCCCTTACCCTCATCAGGGCAAAGCGCCGCAGCGGCCACACTCCACATGGGGCTTGGCACTGAGATAGCCAGGAATCAAGGGTGGTGCTGGCCTTCACCTTCCATTTGCAGTCCCTAGGCAAGCCCACCAACACCGGGGCTCTGTGCCTGTTCTCCTTCCTAACCTCAACCTAGCCGAGACCCTCATTAGGGCCAAGCTTCGAAGCGGCCACACTCCACATGGGGCTTGGCATTGAGATAGCCAGGAATCAAGGCTGATGCCGGACCTCGCCTTCCGTTTGCAGTCCCTAGGCAGTCCCACCAACACCGGCGCTCTGTGTCTGTTCCCCCAGTTATCCTCGACATATCCCTTCTCCTCAGAGGGCCAAGCTCCGAAGCGGCCACCCACCACATGGGGCTCTGGGGCAGACGTGGCCAGGAATGAAGGCTGATGCTGGCCCTCACGATCTCTTGTCAGCCCCTCCTCAGCCCCACCAACCCCTGCTCCCTTCTCTTTGGTCTCCCGCCTAAACATCAACCTACATCTTACCTTCAGCAGAGCCAGGCTCTGAAACGTCTACCCACCAGATGGCGCTCCAACACAGAGGGAACCAAGATGACTGGCGTTCGTTGCACTCGCCTGCCCCGGCAGCCCTTTGAGGTCCCCACCACCACCGGGGCTAGGCGCTTGCCGTAGCACTCAACCGTCAACCTTGCCGCAGCCCAACTGCAAAGCAGACAAGCGCCCCGTCGAGCTCCCACACACGTTTTGCCAGGACTGAAATATGTTCGCAGTGCTCACCTTCCCTTTACAGCCCCTTCTCAGCTGCCCAGCACCCAGCCATCTCCAGCACCGCAAATGCGCAACATCCAGCACACCTAGCACCCCTTGGGATCTTTGGCAGTGCTTGGTGCTGGGCATGTGTCGGTGCTGGGTCGTGGGGGTACTGTGTGCTAGGCCCTGAGTGGAGTGGGTTCTGGACAGGTCTGGGTGCTGCGGTTGCTGGGTGTTGGGCATATCTGGGTGCTCGCCATGTCCCTGTGCTGGGCACTGGGAGGATTTGGTGCTGGGAATGGGCAGGCGATGATCGTGCCTGGGTGGTGGATGCGGGCTACAGGCAGTGCTGGGCACTGGCTGCGCTGGGTGCTGGTCATTGGGGGTACTGGGTTCTAGGCACTGGGCATGCGGGGTGCTGGACATCTCTGGGTGCTGAGCATGTCCAAGTGATGGGTCCGGGGCACTGGGACTGCTGGGCAGTGGGGGTGCTGGGGACTATGCATATCAGGGTGCTGGGCATGCCTGTGTACTGAGTGCTTGGCGCTGGGTTCTGGATGCTGGCTGGTGGGCATTGTCTGTGTGCTGGTTATTGGGCACTGGCGGTGGTAGGCATGGGAGTGCTTGTTGCTGGGCATTTTCTGATCCTGGCTGTTGGGGGCGCTGAGCACTGGGCATGTCTGGGTGATGGATGGAGGGAGTTTTGGGTGCTGGGCACTAGGGGTGCTGGCTAGTGGGTATGTCCGTGTGCTGGGTATGTCCATATGCCGGATGCTGTGCGCTGGGGATGCTGGGCACTGGGGTTAGTGGGTGCTGTGCACTGGGGTTGCTGGGTGCTGGGCAGCGCGACTGCTGGGGGCTGGGAGTGCTGGGTACTATGCATAAGCGGGTGCAGGGTATGTCTTGCTGCTGGATGGTGGGTTCTGGGGCTACTGGGAGCTGGGGGTATTGGGTGCTGGGCACTGGGGTTGCTGGGTGCTAAGTCCTGTGGGTGCTGGTTGCTGGGCCCTGGGAGTGCTGGGTACTATGCATAAGCGGGTGCAGGGTATGTCTCGCTGCTGGGTGCTGGGGGTATTGGGTGTTGGCCACTGGGGTGTTGGGTGCTGGGCATGTCCTCGTCCTTGGCATGACTGATGCTGGGCACTGGGGGTACTGGCTGCTGGGAGCTAGGGGTGCTGGCTTTGGGCATTTCAGTTGCTGGACATGACCAGGTGCTGGGCGTCTCCAGGTGCTGGGCATGTGCGGATGCTGTGTGCTCGGCACTTGGGGTTCTGGGGGGTCGGCGGTGAGGGTGCTGGACGCTGGGGATGCTGGCTGTTGCGGTGCTGGGTGCTGGGCACTGGGGCTGCTGAGTGGTGGGCATGTCCAGGTGCTGTTTGTTGGCGGTTGGGGTGCTGGGTTGTGCGCCTGTCCAGGAGTTAGTGCTGGGCCCTGGGGGTGCTGTGTATGTCCGAGTGCTGGGCATGTCCAGATGCTGGGTAAACGGGTTCTTGGGCTGTGGGGGTGTTGGGTATGCTGGTTTCTGGGCACTGGGGAGGTGCTGGCTGCGAGACCTGTATGGTGGTGGGTGTTTGGTGTACTGGGTGCAGGGCGCTGGGCGTGCTGGGTGCTGGGCACGTCCGGGTGCTACGTGCTGATCACTGGGGATGTTGGGGGCTGGTTTGCTGTGTTCTGGTGTGTAGCGTGCTGGGCATGTTTGGGTGCTGGGCATGTCCAGGTGCTGGGTACTGGGCGCTGGGGGTGGTGGTCCCTGGGGGTGCTGTGTGCTGGGCATGTCCGGGGGGTGGGTTGGGCAGTGGGGTTGCTGGGTGCTGGGAATGTGCGGGTGCTGGGGGCTGGGCCCTGAGGTTGATGGGGGCTGGGCACTCGGGTTGCTGGGTGCTGGCTGGTGCGGTTGCGGGGCCCTGGTGTTGCTGGGTACTATGCATAACTGAGTGCAGGGTATCTCTTGGTGCTGGAGGTACTGGGTACTGGGTGCTGGGCATATCCGGTGCTGGGCCTGTGCTCTGGAGTTGCTGGGTTCTGTGCTCTGGGGGTGCTTGTTTCTTGGCACGTGCGTGTGCTGTGTGCTCTTCCCTGGTTGTGCTGGGTATGTGTGGGTGTTGGGCAGTGTGGGTGCTGTGTGGTGGGCGCTGGGCATGTCTGGGTGCTGGGTGATGGGCACTGGAGGTTCTGGGCGATGGGGAGCAGGGAAGCTGACTGCTAGGCATGTCTGAGTGCTGGGCATGTCCGGGTGCTGGGTACTGTGCACTGGCAGTGGTGGGCGGTGGTGGTGCTGGGTGCTGGGCATGTCCGGGTGCTAGGCAATGGCGGTGCTGGGTGCTTGGCGCTGGGGGTGATGGTCTTTGGGTGTGCTGGGTGCTGGGCATGTCCCTGTGCTGGGTGGTGGGGGTGCTGGGCATGTGCGGGTGTTGGTTGCCGGGCCCTGGGTGTACTGGGTGCTGGACGCTGGGGTGGTTGGTTTCTGGGCGCTGGGGCTGCTGGGTTCTGTGCCCCTGTGTTGCTGGGTGCTGAGCATGTCCGGGTGCTGGCCATGTCTAAGTGCAGCGTGCTGGGCACTGGGTGCTGGGGGGTGGGGGTGCTGGATGCTGAGTGTTGGGTATGCTGGTTTCTGGGCACTGGGCGGAAGTGTGTGAGACCTGTGGGTGTGTTGTATGGTGGGTGTTTGGGGTGCTGAGTGCTGCAGGTGCTGGGCATGTCCAGGTGCTATGTGCTGATCACTGGGGTTCTTGGGGGCTGGTTTGCTGTGTTCTGGTGTGTTGGGCGCTGGGCATGTTTGTCTGGGTGCTGGGCATGTCTGGGTGCTGGGTACTGGGAACTGGCAGTGCGGGGCGGTGCGGGTGCTGTGTGCTGGGCATGTCGGGGTGCTGGGTACTGGGCAGTGGGAGTGCTGGGTGCTAGGTACTGGGGGTGCTGGGCCTTGGCATTGCTGGCTACTGTACATAACTGAGTGCAGGGTATGTCTTGGTGCTGGATGCTTGGTGCTGGAGGTACCGGGTGCTGGGCATATGCAGTGCTGGGTGTTGGGCATATCCGGTGCTGGGTGGCTGTGCTGGGGTTGCTGGGTGCTGTGCTGTGAGGGTGCTGGATTCCTGGCATGTGCGTGTACTGTGTGCTGGGCCCTGGTTGTGCTGGGTATGTGTGGGTGCTGGGTGTTGGGCACTGGGGGAGGGTGGTGCTAGGTGCTGGGCATGTCCAGGTGCTGAGCAATGGTGGTGCTGGGTGCTTGGCGCTGGGGGTGGTGGTACCTGGGGCTGCTGTGTGCTGGGCACGTCGGGGTGCTGGGTTTTGGGCGGTGGGGGTGCTGGGTGCTGGGCGTGTGCGTGTGTTGGTTGCTGGACCCTGGCGTGCTGGGCGCTGGCGCTATCGGTTACCGGGTGCTGGGGGTGCTGGGTTCAATGCAGCGTATGCAGGTCCTGGGCAGTGGGTGTGCTGGAAGCTGGGTGTTGGGTATGCTGGTTCCTGCCACTGCGGGTGCTGCGTGTGAGACTTGTGGGCGTGCTGGATGGTGGGTGTTTGGTGTGCACCCTCACTGCCCACCACCCAGAACCCCAAGTGCCGAGCACACAGCATCCGGACGTGCCCAGCACCTGCACACGCCCAGCACCCACAAGACCCAACAACCAGCACTGGTCATGACCAGTACCTGGAAATGCCCACAGCCAGCACCCCTAGCTCCCCGCACCCAGCACTCCCAGGGCCCAGCACGAATTCCCGGACATGCGCACAACCCAGCACACCCACCGCCAACACACAGCATCGAGACATGCCCAGCAGCCCCAGTGCCCAGCATCCACCAGCAAGACATACCCTGCACCCAATTATGCATGGTATCCAGCACTCCCAGGGCCCAGCAACCAGTAGCCCCAGTACCTCGGCTCGCTTCTGTAGTTCTACACAATGAAGACTTGTGGCTTAGAAGTTAGGGAACTAGCAGGTGTGGTGTTTGCAAGTGTGTAGAATTGTAGTCTAAATCGTGTCTCCTGGAAGCAGTGTTAGACTCTAGTGAAGAGTAACCTTGGAAACGAGAACCGTAAACAAAGGTAGTCCAGACGTGGCTCGGAGACAAACCTCGACCTTATAAGGAAAGAAAGGAACAGGTTCACAAAGAGTTCACGACCCCGCCGACCACCACAGACCACCCGAGACCCTCAAGGAGACCCTAAAGGTTTTAGTGCGCATGTGTCTAGGATGATGTAATACTATAATCGGTTCTCGGAAATTTAAGGAATATGTAAAAGAGAAACTGAAAATATGTATGAGAAGCATGGATACAAACAGAAAGGTGATTAGACCTGGTGTGCTTCATTTGTGGCAAGTCCACCGAGCACCCAGGCCTGAATAAAACAATCTCTCTCCTGAGCGTGTGGAATTGGTTCCTTGTGGAGGGATTTTTATTAAATAACGGTCATCCTATGAACATTCCAAGCACTGAGGATTTGTTAGTAATAGTAGAAGGCTGCTAAAGAGCAATTGTAGTTTTAGAGTCTCTGAAGTGATAGTAGAGCAGGAAAAACAGGCTGAGGAATGTAAATATCAGTAGATTATGTAACGGAATGCAGGCGCAGGAAGCGTTCGCGTGGACACCTGCTTTTGACCAATCTGTGTATGTTAAGATTCGTGTGCTTGCTGACTGTAAACCAATAGAGGATTCGGAGGTGCGCGTGTTACTGTGGCTAGCTTATAAAAGTAGCACAATATCTTGAAATAAAGGAGAATGACCATACCCACATTGGGACTCCTCATTACTCCGGGAACGCGCTCCTATTCCAACCCATGGTCACTCCAACAGTTCCTTCCACGCCGGGCACGAATCCGCTTTTCGGACAACACCTAGCCCCCAGCACCCGCACCAGCAGCACCAGCAAGCCCAGTGCCCAGCACGCAGCAACCTCAGGGCCCAGCACCCAGCCGTGCCCGCCACCCGGACATGCCCAGCACCCAGCAACCCCAGTGCACAACACCCAGCACCCCCAGCGCCCAGAAACCAACACACGCACACACCCAGCACGCCCACCGCCCAAAACCCAGCAGCCCAACATGCCCAGCACACAGCACCACCACCGCCACCACCCCCACTGCCCAGTACCCAGCACCCACACATGCCCAGCACCCAGACATGCCCAGCACACAGCACCACCACCGCCCACCACCCCCACTGCCCAGTACCCAGCACCCACACATGCCCAGCACTCAGACATGCCCAGCAGGCAGCTTCTCTGCTGCCCACCGCCCAGCATCCCGACCGCCCAGCACCCAGACATGCCCAGGCCCCGCCACACAGCACCCACACTGCCCAACACCCAGCACTCACACATACCCGGCACAACCAGGGCCCAGCACACAGCACACGCACATGTCAGGAATCCAGCACCCTCACAGCACAGCACCCAGCAACCCCAGCACAGCCACCCAGCACCGCATATGCCCAGCACCTAGCACCGCATATGCCCAACACCCAGCACCCAGTACCTCCAGTACCCAGCATCCAGCACCAAGACATACCCTGCACTCAGTTACGTATAGTAGCCAGCAATACCAGGGCCCAGCACCCCAGTACCTAGAACCCAACACTGCCACTGCCCAACACCCACCACCCGGACGTGCCCAGCACACAGCACCCCCACTGCCCCACACAGCCAGCGCCCAGTACCCAGCACCCAGACATGGCCAGCACCCAAACATGCCCAGCACTCAACACACCACTGCCCAGATCCCAGCAAACCAGCCCCCAACATCTCCAGTGATCAGCACATAGCACCCGGACATGCCCAGCACCCAGCACCCGCAGCGCTCAGCATCCACCACCCCCAGTGCTCTGTACTCAGCACACCAAACACCTACCATCCAGCACCCCCACACGTCTCACACCCAGCATCCCCAGTGCCCAGCAACCAGCATACCCAACACCCACCATCCATCACCCCCACACGTCTCACACCCATGACCCCCAGTGCTCTGTACTCAGCACACCAAACACCCACCATCCAGCTCCCCCACCACCCAGCACCCCCAGTGCGCAGTACCCCGCACCCAGACATGCCCAGCACCCGGACATATACAGCACTCAGCACTGTCCTGCTTCCGGCTGGGACAGAGTTAACTTTCTTCCCAGTAGCTTGGGGGGTGTGCTGGCTTTTGGGTTTGGTGTGAGAGGAGCGTTGATGGCCCCTTAATGCTTTGGCTGTTGCTGGGCGGTGCTTGCACCGGGAGACTTTTGTTCTCTCTTTTCGGCCTCCCACAGGAAGCTCGGGGGGGGGGGTGGGGGGTGGCGGGGGGGGGGGGAGCACAGCCGGGGTAGTTGACCTAGCTGGCCAATGGGGTATTCTATAGCATGTGACATCCTGCTCAGTATAAAAAATGGGAGGGGGCGGGGGAGGGAAACGACTCTCCCCCCCCCCCCGGCCCAGTTCATGACACGCGGTCGGCAGCGGTGAGCAGTTGCATTGTGCATTGCCTGCTTTGTATCGTCTGTTGTTGTTGTTGTTCTCATTGTTATTATTACTGTTCTACTTCGTTTTATTTCAACCATTAAACTGTTTTTATCTCAACCCGGGAGTTTTCCTACTTGTGCCCTCCCGATTCTCTCCCCCATCCCACGGGGTGGGGGGAGGAGGAGAGCCAGCGGCTGCGTGGGGTTTTTTTGCAGGCTGGGGTTAAACCACGACATGCACCCATCATACCCTCCACCCAGCACCCCCAGGGCCCAGCACTCATTCCCAGACATGCGCACAACCTAGCACGCCCACCGCCAACACACAGCCCCTGGACATGCCCAGCACCCAGCAGCCCCACTGCCCAGCACCGCATTGCCCAGCATCCCCAGCGCCCAGCACCCTCACTGCCCACCACCCAGAACAACAAGTGCCGAGCACACAGCATCCGGACATGCCCAGCACCGGGGCACACCCAGCACCCACAAGACCCAGCACCCGGTCATGACCAGCAACTGGAAATGCCCACAGCCAGCACCTCTAGCTCCCAGCAGCCACCAACCCCAGTGCCTAGCACTCAGCACCCAGTCGTGCCAAGCACCCAACACCCCGGTGCTCAGCACCCTGCACCCGGTCGTGTCCAGGGCCCACCACACAGCACCCACACTGCCCAACACCCAGCACCCACACATACCCGGCACAACCAGGGCCCAGCACACAGCCCACGCACGTGCCAGGAATCCAGCATCCCCAGAGCACAGCACCCAGCAACCCCAGCACAGCCACCCAGCACCGCATATGCCCAGCATGAAGCACCGCATATGCCCACAACCCAGCACCCAGTAGCTCCAGCACCAGGCATCCAGCACAAAGACATACCCTGCACTCAGTTATGCAGAGTACCTAGCAATACCGGGCCCAGCACCCCAGTACCTAGCACCCAACACTCCCACTGCCCAACACCCACCACCCGGACATGCCCAGCACACAGCACCCCCACCACCCCACACCGCCAGCGCCCAGTATGCAGCACCCAGAAATGCCCAGCACCCAAACATGCCCAGCACTCAACACACCACTGCCCAGATCCCAGCAAACCAGCCCCCAACATCGCCAGTGATCAGCACATAGCACCCGGAATGCCCAGCACCCGCAGCGCTCAGCACCCAGCACCCCCACGGCCCAGCAGCCAGCACCGCAGCAACCAGCATCCCCAGCGCCCAGCACCCGGTCATGCCAAGCACCTGGACATGCCCAGCACCAAGCACGCCTGTGCCCAGCACACAATATCCCCAGCACCCAGTAGCCCCAGCACCCAGCAGCAAGAGATACCCTGCACCCGCTTACGCATAGTACCCACAGCGCTCAGCAGCCACCATCCCCAGTGCTCTGTACTCAGCACACCAAACACCCACCATCCAGCACCCCCACACGTCTCACACCCAGCACCCCCAGTGCCCAGCAACCAGCATACCCAACACCCACCATCCAGCTCCCCCACCACCCAGCACGCCCAGTATCCCGCACCCAGACATGCCCAGCACCCGGACATACACAGCACTCAGCACTGTCCTGCTTCCGGCTGGGACAGAGTTAACTTTCTTCCCAGTAGCTTGGGGGGTGTGCTGGCTTTTGGGTTTGGTGTGAGAGGAGCGTTGATGGCCCCTTAATGCTTTGGCTATTGCTGGGCGGTGCTTGCACCGGGAGACTTTTGTTCTCTCTTTTCGGCCTCCCACAGGAAGTTCGGGGGGGGTGGGGGGTGGCGGGGGGGGGGGGAGCACAGCCGGGGTAGTTGACCTAGCTGGCCAATGGGGTATTCTATAGCATGTGACATCCTGCTCAGTATAAAAAATGGGAGGGGGCGGGGGAGGGAAACGACTCTCCCCCCCCCCCCCGCCCCAGTTCATGACACGCGGTCGGCAGCGGTGAGCAGTTGCATTGTGCATTGCCTGCTTTGTATCGTCTGTTGTTGTTGTTGTTCTCATTGTTATTATTACTGTTCTACTTCGTTTTATTTCAACCATTAAACTGTTTTTATCTCAACCCGGGAGCTTTCCTACTTGTGCCCTCCCGATTCTCTCCCCCATCCCACGGGGTGGGGGGAGGAGGAGAGCCAGCGGCTGCGTGGGGTTTTTTTGCAGGCTGGGGTTAAACCACGACATGCACCCATCATACCCTCCACCCCGCACCCCCAGGGCCCAGCACTCATTCTCGGACATGCGCACAACCACCACCAACACACAGCCCCTGGATATGCCCAGCACCCAGCAGCCCCACTGCCCAGCACCCAGAGCACCCAGCATCCCCAGCACCCAGCAGCCAGAGATACCCTGCACCCGCTTATGCATGGTACCCAGCACTCCCAGGGCCCAGCAACCAGCACCCCAAGTACTTAGCCTCCAGCACCCACACCAGCCAGCACCCAGCAAGGCCGGTACCCAGCAACCTCAGGGCCCAGAACCCAGCAGCCAGCCATTGCCCAGCACACAGACATGCCCAGCACCCAGCAACCCCAGTGCACACAACCCAGAAGCCCCAGCGCCCAGAAACCAACAGCCCCAGTGCCCAGCACTCCCAGGGCTCAGAAACCAACATTCGCATGCACCCAACACTCCAACCACCCAGCACGCGGACATGCCCAGCATGCAGCACCACCAGGGACCACCACCCCCAGCACCACGCACCCAGCACTACCACTGCCCAGCACCTGGACATGCCCAGCACCCAGATGTGCCCAGCAGGCAGCTTCCCTGCTGCCCACCGCCCAGCATCGCGACCGCCCAGCACCCCGACCACCCAGCACCCACACTGCCCAATACCCAGCACCCACACATACCCAGCACAACCAGGGCCCAGCACACACACATGCCAGGTTAAACCATGACATGCACCCATCATACCCTCCACCCAGCACCCCCATGGCCCAGCACTCATTCCCAGACATGCGCACAACCTAGCACACGCACCGCCAACACACTGCCCCTGGACATGCCCAGCCGCCCCAGTGCCCAGCACCCAGTAGCCCCAGCACCAAGCAGCAAGAGATACCCTGCACCTGCTTATGCATAATACCCAGCACTCCCAGGGCCCAGCAACCAGCACTTAGCCCCCAGCACCCACACCAGCCAGCAAGGCCGGTGCCCAGCACCCAGCAAGGCCGGTGCCCAGCACCCAGCAACCTCAGGGCCCAGAACCCAGCAGCCAACCATTGCTCAGCACCCAGACATGCCCAGCACCCAGCAACCCCAGACCACAGAACCCAGAAGCCCCAGTGCCCAGAAACCAACCACCCCAGTGTCCAGCACCCAGTACACCCAGGGCCCAGCAACCAACACCCGCACATGCCCAGCACCCCCACCACCCAGCACACCCAAAGACTATCACGCCCAGCGCCAAGCACCCAGCACCGCCATTGCCTAGCACCGGGACATGCCCAGCACCCAGTACCACCACCACCAGTGCACAGTACCAAGCACCCGGATATGCCCAGCACTGAGACATTCCTACCAGGCAGCTTCCCTGCTCCCCATCGCCCAGGACCTCCAGTGCCCAGCACCCAGCACCGGGACATGCCCAGCGCCCACCACACAGCACCCATACTGCCCAACACCCAGCACCCACACATACCCAGCACAACCAGGGCACAGCACACGCACATGCCAGGAATCCAGCACCCTCACAGCACAGCACCCAGCAAACCCAGAGCACACACCTAGCACCGGATATGGCCAGCACCGGATATGGCCAGCACCAAGACATACCCTGCACTCAGTTATGCATAGTACCAAGCAATGCCAGGGCCCAGCATCCCCAGTACTTAGCACCCAGCACTCCCACCGCCCAATACCCACCACCCGGACGTACCCAGCACCCCCACTGCCCGTGCCCAGCACCCAGACATGCCCAGCACCCAAACACGCCCAGCGCCCAACACACCAGAAAGCAGCAAACCAGCCCCCACCATCCCCAGTGATCTGCACATAGCACCCAGCACACGCTGCGCTCAGCACCCACCACCCACAGTGCCCAGAAACCACATACCCAATGCCCAGCATCCAGTACCACCACCACCCCAACTGCCCAGTACCCGCACGCGGATATGCCCAGCACCCGAACATACACGGTACCCCTAGGACCCAGCACTCAGAACTCCAGTGCACTGCACTGTCCTGCTTCTGGCTGGGACAGAGTTAACTTTCTTCCCAGTAGCTTGGGGGGTGTGCTGGCTTTTGGGTTTGGTGTGAGAGGAGCGTTGATGGCCCCTTAATGCTTTGGCTGTTGCTGGGCGGTGCTTGCACCGGGAGACTTTTGTTCTCTCTTTTCGGCCTCCCACAGGAAGCTCGGGGGGGGGGTGGGGGGTGGCGGTGGGGGGGGGGAGCACAGCCGGGGTAGTTGACCTAGCTGGCCAATGGGGTATTCTATAGCATGTGACATCCTGCTCAGTATAAAAAATGGGAGGGGGCGGGGGAGGGGACTCTCCCCCCCCCCCCGTTCACGACACACGGTCGACAGCGGTGAGCAGTTGCATTGTGCATTGCCTGCTTTGTATCGTCTGTTGTTGTTGTTGTTCTCATTGTTATTATTACTGTTCTACTTCGTTTTATTTCAATCATTAAACTGTTTTGATCTCAACCCGGGAGCTTTCCTACTTGTGCCCTCCCGATTCTCTCCCCCATCGCACGGGGTGGGGGGGGGAGGTGAGCCAGTGGCTGCGTGGGGTTTATTTGCTGGCTGGGGTTAAACCAACACATGCACCCATCATACCCTCCACCCAGCACTGCCAGGGCCCAGCACTCCCATGGCCCAGCACTGATTCCCACACATGCACACAACCCAGCACACGCACCACCAATGCACAGCACCTCGACATGCCCAGCAGCCCTGGAGCCCAGCACACAGCACCCAGGAGCCCCAGCACCAGGACATGACAAGAAGCCAGTCCCCGCAGTGCCCAACAACCCACGACTCAGCAACGGAACATGCCTAGCACCAGGCACCACCAATGTGTAGCAAGGAGTGCTAGGTGTGGTGGATATGGCACATTTGGGGTGCTGGAGCTGGCTGGGTGTTGGGCAGCTGAGAAGGGTCTATCAAGGGAAGGTGAGAGCCACCAACATCTTTCAGTCCTGCCTGTTAGTTTATGGGAGCCCGAAGAGGGGATCGACTGCTTTGCAGTTGGGCTGTGGTAAGGTTGCTGGTTGGGTGGTAGAGCGAGAGCAGCTCCCTCGGAAAGGGCTGCCACGAAAGGCAAGAGCCAGAAACAGCTTTCAATCCTGGTTCTTTCAGTGTTGGAGCGCCCTCTGGTGGGAAGCCGTTTACGAAATGGGCTCGAGAGATGGTAAGGCAAAGGTTGATATTTCGGTTTGAGAATAAGGGAGAGGGGTGGTGGGACCGGGAAGGGTCCCGTGGTGGGTCCATGTGGTGGGTGGCGTTAACTAATGCAGAAGGATCTCGTTATCTACGCAGAACCTCAAACTATCCCTTATCCTCCTCAGAGGCAAGCTCCGAAACGGCCACGCACCTCCTCCGGCTCAGGCACAGAAATAGCCAGGAATCAAGGACGATGCTGGCCCTCACGATCTCTTGGCAGCCACTTCTCAGCCCCACCAATACCGGGGCTCTGTATCTGTTCTCCCACTTAGCCTCAACAGATCCCTTACCCTCATCAGGGCAAAGCGCCGCAGCGGCCACACTCCACATGGGGCTTGGCACTGAGATAGCCAGGAATCAAGGGTGGTGCTGGCCTTCACCTTCCATTTGCAGTCCCTAGGCAAGCCCACCAACACCGGCGCTCTGTGCCTGTTCTCCCTCCTAACCTCAACCTAGCCGAGACCCTCATCAGGGCCAAGCCCCGAAGTGGCCACCGGCCACATGGAGCTAGGCACTGAAGTAGCCAGGAACCAAGGCTGATGATGGCCCTCACGGTCCCTTGGCAGGCCCTTCTCAGCCCCACCAACACCGGGGCTCTGTGCCTGTTCTCCCACCTAACCTCAACCGAGCCCTGACCCTCATCAGGGCCAAGCTCCGAAGCGGCCACCCTCCACGTGGAGCTTGGCACTAAGGTAAGCAGAAATGCAGCTTGATGCTGGCCCTCACCTTCCCTTGGTAGCCCCACCAAAACCGGGGCTCTGTCTCTGTTCTACACCTTATCCTCGACATATCCCTTACCCTCATCGGAGCCAAGCTCCGAAGAGACCACTCCCCACGTGGGGCTTAGGTACTGAAGTAGCCTGGAATCAAGGTTGATGCTGGCCCTCACGATCTCTTTGCAGCCCCTTCTCAGCCCCACCAATACCGGGGCTCTGTATCTGTTCTCCCACTTAGCCTCGACAGATCCCTTACCCTCATCAGGGCAAAGCGCCGCAGCGGCCACACTCCACATGGGGCTTGGCACTGAGATAGCCAGGAATCAAGGGTGGTGCTGGCCCTCACCTTCCATTTGCAGTCCCTAGGCAAGCCCACCAACACCGGCGCTCTGTGCCTGTTCTCCCTCCTAACCTCAACCTAGCCGAGCCCCTCATCAGGGCCATGCTCCGAAGTGGCCACCAGCCACATGGAGCTAGGCACTGAAGTAGCCAGGAACCAAGGCTGATGCTGGCCCTCACGGCCACGCTCCGAAGAGGCCACACTCGACATGGGGCTCAGGCACTGAAGTAGCCAGGAACCAAGGTTGATGGTGGCCCTCACCTTCCATTTGCAGTCCCTAGGCAGCCCCACCAACACCGGGGCTCTGTGCCTGTTCTCCCACCTAACCTCAACCTAGCCCTGACCCTCATCAGGGCCAAGCTCCGAAGTGGCCATCGACCACATGGGGCTTGGCACTGAAGTAGGCAGGAAGCAAGGCTGAGGCTGGCCCTCACGGGCTCTTGGCAGCTCCTTCTCAGGCCCACCAACACCAGGGCTCTGTGTCTCTGCAAGCACCTAACATCGACCTATCCCTGACCCTCATCGGAGCAAAGCTCCGAAGCGACCACTCTCCACGTGGATCTTGGCACTGAGGTAGCCAAGAATCAAGGTTGATGCTGGCCATCACCTTCCTTGGCAGCCCCACCGATACCGTGGCGCTCTGTCTGTTCTCCCTCCTAACATCAACCTAGCCGAGACCCTCATCAGGGCCACCTCCGAAGCGGCCACCCTCCCCATGGGGCTTGGCACTGAAGTAGCCAGGAACAAAGGTTGATGCTGGCCCTCACGGTCTCTTGTCGGCCCCACCAATACCGGGGCTCTGTGTCTGTGCTCGCACCTAACAGCGACCTATCCATTACCCTCATCGGAGCCAAGCTCCGAAGCGACCACTCTTCATGTGGGGCTTAGGCACTGAGGCAGCCAAGAACCAAGGTAGATGCTCGTCCTCACGATCACTGCGCAGCCCCTTCTCAGCCGCACCAATGCCGGGGCTCTGTGCCTGTTCTCCCACCTTACCTCAACCTAGCCCAGACCCTCATCAGGGCCAAGCTCCGAAGCGGCCACCCTCCACGTGGAGCTTGGCCCTAAGGTAAGCAGAAATCCAGCTTGATGCTGGCCCTCACCTTCCCTTGGTAGCCCCACCAAAACCGGGGCTCTGTCTCTGTTCTACACCTTATCCTCGACATATCCCTTACCGTCATCGGAGCCACGCTCCGAAGAGACCACTCCCCACGTGGGGCTTAGGTACTGAAGTAGCCTGGAATCAAGGTTGATGCTGGCCCTCACGATCTCTTTGCAGCCCCTTCTCAGCCCCACCAATACCAGGGCTCTGTATCTGTTCTCCCACTTAGCCTCGACAGATCCTTTACCCTCATCAGGGCAAAGCGCCTCAGCGGCCACACTCCACATGGGGCTTGGCACTGAGATAGCCAGGAATCAAGGGTGGTGCTGGCCCTCACCTTCCATTTGCAGTCCCTAGGCAAGCCCACCAACACCGGCGCTCTGTGCCTGTTCTCCCTCCTAACCTCAACCTAGCCGAGACCCTCATCAGGGCCAAGCCCCGAAGTGGCCACCGGCCACATGGAGCTAGGCACTGAAGTAGCCAGGAACCAAGGCTGATGCTGGCCCTCACGGTCCCTTGGCAGCCCCTTCTCAGCCCCACCAACACCGGGGCTCTGTGCCTGTTCTCCCACCTAACCTCAACCGAGCCCTGACCCTCATCAGGGCCAAGCTCCGAAGCGGCCACCCTCCACGTGGAGCTTGGCACTAAGGTAAGCAGAAATGCAGCTTGATGCTGGCCCTCACCTTCCCTTGGTAGCCCCACCAAAACCGGGGCTCTGTCTCTGTTCTCCACCTTATCCTCGACATATCCCTTACCCTCATCGGAGCCAAGCTCCGAAGAGACCACTCCCCACGTGGGGCTTAGGTACTGAAGTAGCCTGGAATCAAGGTTGATGCTGGCCCTCACGATCTCTTTGCAGCCCCTTCTCAGCCCCACCAATATCGGGGCTCTGTATCTGTTCTCCCACTTAGCCTCGACAGATCCCTTACCCTCATCAGGGCAAAGCGCCGCAGCGGCCACACTCCACATGGGGCTTGGCACTGAGATAGCCAGGAATCAAGGGTGGTGCTGGCCCTCACCTTCCATTTGCAGTCCCTAGGCAAGCCCACCAACACCGGCGCTCTGTGCCTGTTCTCCCTCCTAACCTCAACCTAGCCGAGACCCTCATCAGGGCCATGCTCCGAAGTGGCCACCAGCCACATGGAGCTAGGCACTGAAGTAGCCAGGAACCAAGGCTGATGCTGGCCCTCACGGCCACGCTCCGAAGAGGCCACACTCGACATGGGGCTCAGGCACTGAAGTAGCCAGGAACCAAGGTTGATGGTGGTCCTCACCTTCCGTTTGTAATCCGTAGGCAGCCCCACCAACACCGGGGCTCTGTGCCTGTTCTCCCACCTAACCTCAACCTAGCCCTGACCCTCATCAGGGCCAAGCTCCGAAGTGGCCATCGACCACATGGGGCTTGGCACTGAAGTAGGCAGGAAGCAAGGCTGAGGCTGGCCCTCACGGGCTCTTGGCAGCTCCTTCTCAGGCCCACCAACACCAGGGCTCTGTGTCTCTGCAAGCACCTAACATCGACCTATCCCTGACCCTCATCGGAGCAAAGCTCCGAAGCGACCACTCTCCACGTGGATCTTGGCACTGAGGTAGCCAAGAATCAAGGTTGATGCTGGCCCTCACCTTCCTTGGCAGCCCCACCGATACCGTGGCGCTCTGTCTGTTCTCCCTCCTAACCTCAACCTAGCCGAGACCCTCATCAGGGCCACCTCCGAAGCGGCCACCCTCCCCATGGGGCTTGGCACTGAAGTAGCCAGGAACAAAGGTTGATGCTGGCCCTCACGGTCTCTTGTCGGCCCCACCAATACCGGGGCTCTGTGTCTGTGCTCGCACCTAACAGCGACCTATCCATTACCCTCATCGGAGCCAAGCTCCGAAGCGACCACTCTTCATGTGGGGCTTAGGCACTGAGGCAGCCAAGAACCAAGGTAGATGCTCGTCCTCACGATCACTGCGCAGCCCCTTCTCAGCCGCACCAATGCCGGGGCTCTGTGCCTGTTCTCCCACCTTACCTCAACCTAGCCCAGACCCTCATCAGGGCCAAGCTCCGAAGCGGCCACCCTCCACGTGGAGCTTGGCACTAAGGTAAGCAGAAATCCAGCTTGATGCTGGCCCTCACCTTCCCTTGGTAGCCCCACCAAAACCGGGGCTCTGTCTCTGTTCTCCACCTTATCCTCGACATATCCCTTACCGTCATCGGAGCCAAGCTCCGAAGAGACCACTACCCACGTGGGGCTTAGGTACTGAAGTAGCCTGGAATCAAGGTTGATGCTGGCCCTCACGGTCCCTTGGCAGGCCCTTCTCAGCCCCACCAACACCGTGGCTCTGTGCCTGTTCTCCCTCCTAACCTCAACCTAGCCGAGACCCTCATCAGGGCCAAGCTCCGAAGTGGCCACCGGCCACATGGAGCTAGGCACTGAAGTAGCCAGGAACCAAGGCTGATGCTGGCCCTCACGGTCCCTTGGCAGGCCCTTCTCAGCCCCACCAACACCGGGGCTCTGTGCCTGTTCTCCCACCTAACCTCAACCGAGCCCTGACCCTCATCAGGGCCAAGCTCCGAAGCGGCCACCCTCCACGTGGAGCTTGGCACTAAGGTAAGCAGAAATCCAGCTTGATGCTGGCCCTCACCTTCCCTTGGTAGCCCCACCAAAACCGGGGCTCTGTCTCTGTTCTACACCTTATCCTCGACATATCCCTTACCGTCATCGGAGCCAAGCTCCGAAGAGACCACTCCCCACGTGGGGCTTAGGTACTGAAGTAGCCTGGAATCAAGGTTGATGCTGGCCCTCACGATCTCTTTGCAGCCCCTTCTCAGCCCCACCAATACCGGGGCTCTGTATCTGTTCTCCCACTTAGCCTCGACAGATCCCTTACCCTCATCAGGGCAAAGCGCCGCAGCGGCCACACTCCACATGGGGCTTGGCACTGAGATAGCCAGGAATCAAGGGTGGTGCTGGCCTTCACCTTCCATTTGCAGTCCCTAGGCAAGCCCACCAACACCGGGGCTCTGTGCCTGTTCTCCTTCCTAACCTCAACCTAGCCGAGACCCTCATTAGGGCAAAGCTTCGAAGCAGCCACACTCCACATGGGGCTTGGCATTGAGATAGCCAGGAATCAAGGCTGATGCCGGACCTCGCCTTCCGTTTGCAGTCCCTAGGCAGCCCCACCAACACCGGCGCTCTGTGTCTGTTCCCCCAGTTATCCTCGACATATCCCTTCTCCTCAGAGGGCCAAGCTCCGAAGCGGCCACCCACCACATGGGGCTCTGGGGCAGACGTGGCCAGGAATGAAGGCTGATGCTGGCCCTCACGATCTCTTGTCAGCCCCTCCTCAGCCCCACCAACCCCTGCTCCCTTCTCTTTGGTCTCCCGCCTAAACATCAACCTACATCTTACCTTCATCAGAGCCAGGCTCTGAAACGTCTACCCACCAGATGGCGCTCCAACACAGAGGGAACCAAGATGACTGGCGTTCGTTGCACTCGCCTGCCCCGGCAGCCCTTTGAGGTCCCCACCACCACCGGGGCTAGGCGCTTGCCGTAGCACTCAACCGTCAACCTTGCCGCAGCCCAACTGCAAAGCAGACAAGCGCCCCGTCGAGCTCCCACACACGTTTTGCCAGGACTGAAATATGTTCGCAGTGCTCACCTTCCCTTTACAGCCCCTTCTCAGCTGCCCAGCACCCAGCCATCTCCAGCACCGCAAATGCGCAACATCCAGCACACCTAGCACCCCTTGGGATCTTTGGCAGTGCTTGGTGCTGGGCATGTGTCGGTGCTGGGTCGTGGGGGTACTGTGTGCTAGGCCCTGAGTGGAGTGGGTTCTGGACAGGTCTGGGTGCTGCGGTTGCTGGGTGTTGGGCATATCTGGGTGCTCGCCATGTCCCTGTGCTGGGCACTGGGAGGATTTGGTGCTGGGAATGGGCAGGCGATGATCGTGCCTGGGTGGTGGATGCGGGCTACAGGCAGTGCTGGGCACTGGCTGCGCTGGGTGCTGGTCATTGGGGGTACTGGGTTCTAGGCACTGGGCATGCGGGGTGCTGGACATCTCTGGGTGCTGAGCATGTCCAAGTGATGGGTCCGGGGCACTGGGACTGCTGGGCAGTGGGGGTGCTGGGGACTATGCATATCAGGGTGCTGGGCATGCCTGTGTACTGAGTGCTTGGCGCTGGGTTCTGGATGCTGGCTGGTGGGCATTGTCTGTGTGCTGGTTATTGGGCACTGGCGGTGGTAGGCATGGGAGTGCTTGTTGCTGGGCATTTTCTGATCCTGGCTGTTGGGGGCGCTGAGCACTGGGCATGTCTGGGTGATGGATGGAGGGAGTTTTGGGTGCTGGGCACTAGGGGTGCTGGCTAGTGGGTATGTCCGTGTGCTGGGTATGTCCATATGCCGGATGCTGTGCGCTGGGGATGCTGGGCACTGGGGTTAGTGGGTGCTGTGCACTGGGGTTGCTGGGTGCTGGGCAGCGCGACTGCTGGGGGCTGGGAGTGCTGGGTACTATGCATAAGCGGGTGCAGGGTATGTCTTGCTGCTGGATGGTGGGTTCTGGGGCTACTGGGAGCTGGGGGTATTGGGTGCTGGGCACTGGGGTTGCTGGGTGCTAAGTCCTGTGGGTGCTGGTTGCTGGGCCCTGGGAGTGCTGGGTACTATGCATAAGCGGGTGCAGGGTATGTCTTGCTGCTGGGTGCTGGGGGTATTGGGTGTTGGCCACTGGGGTGTTGGGTGCTGGGCATGTCCTCGTCCTTGGCATGACTGATGCTGGGCACTGGGGGTACTGGCTGCTGGGAGCTAGGGGTGCTGGCTTTGGGCATTTCAGTTGCTGGACATGACCAGGTGCTGGGCGTCTCCAGGTGCTGGGCATGTGCGGATGCTGTGTGCTCGGCACTTGGGGTTCTGGGGGGTCGGCGGTGAGGGTGCTGGACGCTGGGGATGCTGGCTGTTGCGGTGCTGGGTGCTGGGCACTGGGGCTGCTGAGTGGTGGGCATGTCCAGGTGCTGTTTGTTGGCGGTTGGGGTGCTGGGTTGTGCGCCTGTCCAGGAGTTAGTGCTGGGCCCTGGGGGTGCTGTGTATGTCCGAGTGCTGGGCATGTCCAGATGCTGGGTAAACGGGTTCTTGGGCTGTGGGGGTGTTGGGTATGCTGGTTTCTGGGCACTGGGGAGGTGCTGGCTGCGAGACCTGTATGGTGGTGGGTGTTTGGTGTACTGGGTGCAGGGCGCTGGGCGTGCTGGGTGCTGGGCACGTCCGGGTGCTACGTGCTGATCACTGGGGATGTTGGGGGCTGGTTTGCTGTGTTCTGGTGTGTAGCGTGCTGGGCATGTTTGGGTGCTGGGCATGTCCAGGTGCTGGGTACTGGGCGCTGGGGGTGGTGGTCCCTGGGGGTGCTGTGTGCTGGGCATGTCCGGGGGGTGGGTTGGGCAGTGGGGTTGCTGGGTGCTGGGAATGTGCGGGTGCTGGGGGCTGGGCCCTGAGGTTGATGGGGGCTGGGCACTCGGGTTGCTGGGTGCTGGCTGGTGCGGTTGCGGGGCCCTGGTGTTGCTGGGTACTATGCATAACTGAGTGCAGGGTATCTCTTGGTGCTGGAGGTACTGGGTACTGGGTGCTGGGCATATCCGGTGCTGGGCCTGTGCTCTGGAGTTGCTGGGTTCTGTGCTCTGGGGGTGCTTGTTTCGTGGCACGTGCGTGTGCTGTGTGCTCTTCCCTGGTTGTGCTGGGTATGTGTGGGTGTTGGGCAGTGTGGGTGCTGTGTGGTGGGCGCTGGGCATGTCTGGGTGCTGGGTGATGGGCACTGGAGGTTCTGGGCGATGGGGAGCAGGGAAGCTGCCTGCTAGGCATGTCTGAGTGCTGGGCATGTCCGGGTGCTGGGTACTGTGCGCTGGCAGTGGTGGGCGGTGGTGGTGCTGGGTGCTGGGCATGTCCGGGTGCTAGGCAATGGCGGTGCTGGGTGCTTGGCGCTGGGGGTGATGGTCTTTGGGTGTGCTGGGTGCTGGGCATGTCCCTGTGCTGGGTGGTGGGGGTGCTGGGCATGTGCGGGTGTTGGTTGCCGGGCCCTGGGTGTACTGGGTGCTGGACGCTGGGGTGGTTGGTTTCTGGGCGCTGGGGCTGCTGGGTTCTGTGCCCCTGTGTTGCTGGGTGCTGAGCATGTCCGGGTGCTGGCCATGTCTAAGTGCAGCGTGCTGGGCACTGGGTGCTGGGGGGTGGGGGTGCTGGATGCTGAGTGTTGGGTATGCTGGTTTCCGGGCACTGGGCGGAAGTGTGTGAGACCTGTGGGTGTGTTGTATGGTGGGTGTTTGGGGTGCTGAGTGCTGCAGGTGCTGGGCATGTCCAGGTGCTATGTGCTGATCACTGGGGTTCTTGGGGGCTGGTTTGCTGTGTTCTGGTGTGTTGGGCGCTGGGCATGTTTGTCTGGGTGCTGGGCATGTCTGGGTGCTGGGTACTGGGAACTGGCAGTGCGGGGCGGTGCGGGTGCTGTGTGCTGGGCATGTCAGGGTGCTGGGTACTGGGCAGTGGGAGTGCTGGGTGCTAGGTACTGGGGGTGCTGGGCCTTGGCATTGCTGGCTACTATACATAACTGAGTGCAGGGTATGTCTTGGTGCTGGATGCTTGGTGCTGGAGGTACCGGGTGCTGGGCATATGCAGTGCTGGGTGTTGGGCATATCCGGTGCTGGAGGTACCGGGTGCTGGGCATATGCAGTGCTGGGTGTTGGGCATATCCGGTGCTGGGTGGCTGTGCTGGGGTTGCTGGGTGCTGTGCTGTGAGGGTGCTGGATTCCTGGCATGTGCGTGTACTGTGTGCTGGGCCCTGGTTGTGCTGGGTATGTGTGGGTGCTGGGTGTTGGGCACTGGGGGAGGGTGGTGCTAGGTGCTGGGCATGTCCAGGTGCTGAGCAATGGTGGTGCTGGGTGCTTGGCGCTGGGGGTGGTGGTACCTGGGGCTGCTGTGTGCTGGGCACGTCGGGGTGCTGGGTTTTGGGCGGTGGGGGTGCTGGGTGCTGGGCGTGTGCGTGTATTGGTTGCTGGACCCTGGCGTGCTGGGCGCTGGCGCTATCGGTTACCGGGTGCTGGGGGTGCTGGGTTCAATGCAGCGTATGCAGGTCCTGGGCAGTGGGTGTGCTGGAAGCTGGGTGTTGGGTATGCTGGTTCCTGCCACTGCGGGTGCTGCGTGTGAGACTTGTGGGCGTGCTGGATGGTGGGTGTTTGGTGTGCACCCTCACTGCCCACCACCCAGAACCCCAAGTGCCGAGCACACAGCATCCGGACGTGCCCAGCACCTGCACACGCCCAGCACCCACAAGACCCAACAACCAGCACTGGTCATGACCAGTACCTGGAAATGCCCACAGCCAGCACCCCTAGCTCCCCGCACCCAGCACTCCCAGGGCCCAGCACGAATTCCCGGACATGCGCACAACCCAGCACACCCACCGCCAACACACAGCATCGAGACATGCCCAGCAGCCCCAGTGCCCAGCATCCACCAGCAAGACATACCCTGCACCCAATTATGCATGGTATCCAGCACTCCCAGGGCCCAGCAACCAGTAGCCCCAGTACCTCGGCTCGCTTCTGTAGTTCTACACAATGAAGACTTGTGGCTTAGAAGTTAGGGAACTAGCAGGTGTGGTGTTTGCAAGTGTGTAGAATTGTAGTCTAAATCGTGTCTCCTGGAAGCAGTGTTAGACTCTAGTGAAGAGTAACCTTGGAAACGAGAACCGTAAACAAACGTAGTCCAGACGTGGCTCGGAGACAAACCTCGACCTTAAAGGAAAGAAAGGAACAGGTTCACGAAGAGTTCACGACCCCGCCGACCACCACAGACCACCCGAGACCCTCAAGGAGACCCTAAAGGTTTTAGTGCGCATGTGTCTAGGATGATGTAATATTATAATCGGTTCTCGGAAATTTAAGGAATATGTAAAAGAGAAACTGAAAATATGTATGAGAAGCATGGATACAAACAGAAAGGTGGTTAGACCTGGTGTGCTTCATTTGTGGCAAGTCCACCGAGCACCCAGGCCTGAATAAAACAATCTCTCTCCTGAGCGTGTGGAATTGGTTCCTTGTGGAGGGATTTTTATTAAATAACGGTCATCCTATGAACATTCCAAGCACTGAGGATTTGTTAGTAATAGTAGAAGGCTGCCAAAGAGCAATTGTAGTTTTAGAGTCTCTGAAGTGATAGTAGAGCAGGAAAAACAGGCTGAGGAATGTAAATATCAGTAGATTATGTAACGGAATGCAGGCGCAGGAAGCGTTCGCGTGGACACCTGCTTTTGACCAATCTGTGTATGTTAAGATTCGTGTGCTTGCTGACTGTAAACCAATAGAGGATTCGGAGGTGCGCGTGTTACTGTGGCTAGCTTATAAAAGTAGCACAATATCTTGAAATAAAGGAGAATGACCATACCCACATTGGGACTCCTCATTACTCCGGGAACGCGCTCCTATTCCGACCCATGGTCACTCCAACAGTTCCTTCCACGCCGGGCACGAATCCGCTTTTCGGACAACACCTAGCCCCCAGCACCCGCACCAGCAGCACCAGCAAGCCCAGTGCCCAGCACGCAGCAACCTCAGGGCCCAGCACCCAGCCGTGCCCGCCACCCGGACATGCCCAGCACCCAGCAACCCCAGTGCACAACACCCAGCACCCCCAGCGCCCAGAAACCAACACACGCACACACCCAGCACGCCCACCGCCCAAAACCCAGCAGCCCAACATGCCCAGCACACAGCACCACCACCGCCACCACCCCCACTGCCCAGTACCCAGCACCCACACATGCCCAGCACCCAGACATGCCCAGCACACAGCACCACCACCGCCCACCACCCCCACTGCCCAGTACCCAGCACCCACACATGCCCAGCACTCAGACATGCCCAGCAGGCAGCTTCTCTGCTGCCCACCGCCCAGCATCCCGACCGCCCAGCACCCAGACATGCCCAGGCCCCGCCACACAGCACCCACACTGCCCAACACCCAGCACTCACACATACCCGGCACAACCAGGGCCCAGCACACAGCACACGCACATGTCAGGAATCCAGCACCCTCACAGCACAGCACCCAGCAACCCCAGCACAGCCACCCAGCACCGCATATGCCCAGCACCTAGCACCGCATATGCCCAATACCCAGCATCCAGCACCAAGACATACCCTGCACTCAGTTATGTATAGTAGCCAGCAATACCAGGGCCCAGCACCGCAGTAGCTAGAACCCAACACTGCCACTGCCCAACACCCACCACCCGGACGTGCCCAGCACACAGCACCCCCACTGCCCCACACAGCCAGCGCCCAGTACCCAGCACCCAGACATGGCCAGCACCCAAACATGCCCAGCACTCAACACACCACTGCCCAGATCCCAGCAAACCAGCCCCCAACATCTCCAGTGATCAGCACATAGCACCCGGACATGCCCAGCACCCAGCACCCGCAGCGCTCAGCATCCACCACCCCCAGTGCTCTGTACTCAGCACACCAAACACCTACCATCCAGCACCCCCACACGTCTCACACCCAGCATCCCCAGTGCCCAGCAACCAGCATACCCAACACCCACCATCCATCACCCCCACACGTCTCACACCCATGACCCCCAGTGCTCTGTACTCAGCACACCAAACACCCACCATCCAGCACCCCCACCACCCAGCACCCCCAGTGCGCAGTACCCCGCACCCAGACATGCCCAGCACCCGGACATACACAGCACTCAGCACTGTCCTGCTTCCGGCTGGGACAGAGTTAACTTTCTTCCCAGTAGCTTGGGAGGTGTGCTGGCTTTTGGGTTTGGTGTGAGAGGAGCGTTGATGGCCCCTTAATGCTTTGACTGTTGCTGGGCGGTGCTTGCACCGGGAGACTTTTGTTCTCTCTTTTCGGCCTCCCACAGGAAGCTCGGGGGGGGGGGGTGGGGGGTGGCGGTGGGGGGGGGGAGCACAGCCGGGGTAGTTGACCTAGCTGGCCAATGGGGTATTCTATAGCATGTGACATCCTGCTCAGTATAAAAAATGGGAGGGGGCGGGGGAGGGAAATGACCCCCCCCCCCCCCGCCCCAGTTCATGACACGCGGTCGGTAGCGGTGAGCAGTTGCATTCTACATTGCCTGCTTTGTATCGTCTGTTGTTGTTGTTGTTCTCATTGTTATTATTACTGTTCTACTTCGTTTTATTTCAACCATTAAACTGTTTTTATCTCAACCCGGGAGTTTTCCTACTTGTGCCCTCCCGATTCTCTCCCCCATCCCACAGGGTGGGGGGGGGAGGAGAGCCAGCGGCTGCGTGGGGTTTTTTTGCAGGCTGGGGTTAAACCACGACATGCACCCATCATACCCTCCACCCAGCACCCCCAGGGCCCAGCACTCATTCCCAGACATGCGCACAACCTAGCACACCCACCGCCAACACACAGCCCCTGGACATGCCCAGCACCCAGCAGCCCCACTGCCCAGCACCGCATTGCCGGGCATCCCCAGCACCCAGCAGCAAGAGATACCCTGCACCTGCTTATGCATGGTACCCAGCACTCCCAGGGCCCAGCAACCAGCACCCCGAGTACTTAGCCTCCAGCACCCACACCAGCCAGCACCCAGCAAGGCCGGTGCCCAGCACCCAGCAACCTCAGGGCCCAGAACCCAGCAGCCAGCCATTGCTCAGCACCCAGACATGCCCAGCACCCAGCAACCCCAGTCCACAGAACCCAGAAGCCCCAGTGCCCAGAAACCAACCACCCCAGTGTCCAGCACCCAGTACACCCAGGGCCCAGCAACCAACACCCGCACATGCCCAGCACCCCCACCACCCAGCACACCCAAAGACTATCACGCCCAGCGCCAAGCACCCAGCACCGCCATTGCCTAGCACCGGGACACGCCCAGCACCCAGTACCACCACCACCAGTGCACAGTACCAAGCACCCGGATATGCCCAGCACTGAGACATTCCTACCAGGCAGCTTCCCTGCTCCCCATCGCCCAGGACCTCCAGAGCCCAGCACCAGGACATGCCCAGCGCCCACCACACAGCACCCATACTGCCCAACACCCAGCACCCACACATACCCAGCACAACCAGGGCACAGCACACGCACATGCCAGGAATCCAGCACCCTCACAGCACAGCACCCAGCAAACCCAGAGCACACACCTAGCACCGGATATGGCCAGCACCGGATATGGCCAGCACCAAGACATACCCTGCACTCAGTTATGCATAGTACCAAGCAATGCCAGGGCCCAGCATCCCCAGTACTTAGCACCCAGCACTCCCACCGCCCAATACCCACCACCCGGACGTACCCAGCACCCCCACTGCCCGTGCCCAGCACCCAGACATGCCCAGCACCCAAACACGCCCAGCGCCCAACACACCAGAAAGCAGCAAACCAGCCCCCACCATCCCCAGTGATCTGCACATAGCACCCAGCACACGCTGCGCTCAGCACCCACCACCCACAGTGCCCAGAAACCAGCATACCCAATGCTCAGCATCCAGTACCACCACCACCCCAACTGCCCAGTACCCGCACGCGGATATGCCCAGCACCCACGACTCAGCAACGGAACATGCCTAGCACCAGGCACCACCAATGTGTAGCAAGGAGTGCTAGGTGTGGTGGATATGGCACATTTGGGGTGCTGGAGCTGGCTGGGTGTTGGGCAGCTGAGAAGGGTCTATCAAGGGAAGGTGAGAGCCACCAACATCTTTCAGTCCTGCCTGTTAGTTTATGGGAGCCCGAAGAGGGGATCGACTGCTTTGCAGTTGGGCTGTGGTAAGGTTGCTGGTTGGGTGGTAGAGCGAGAGCAGCTCCCTCGGAAAGGGCTGCCACGAAAGGCAAGAGCCAGAAACAGCTTTCAATCCTGGTTCTTTCAGTGTTGGAGCGCCCTCTGGTGGGAAGCCGTTTACGAAATGGGCTTGAGAGATGGTAAGGCAAAGGTTGATATTTAGGTTTGAGAATAAGGGAGAGGGGTGGTGGGACCGGGAAGGGTCCCGTGGTGGGTCCATGTGGTGGGTGGCGTTAACTAATGCAGAAGGATCTCGTTATCTACGCAGAACCTCAAACTATCCCTTATCCTCCTCAGAGGCAAGCTCCGAAACGGCCACCCACCTCCTCCGGCTCAGGCACAGAAATAGCCAGGAATCAAGGACGATGCTGGCCCTCACGATCTCTTGGCAGCCACTTCTCAGCCCCATCAACACCGTGGCACTGTACCTCTGCTCGCACCTAACAGCGACCTATCCCTTACCCTCATCAGGGCCAAGCTCCGAAGTGGCCACCAGCCACATGGAGCTAGGCACTGAAGTAGCCAGGAACCAAGGCTGATGCTGGCCCTCACGGTCCCTTGGCAGCCCCTTCTCAGCCCCACCAACACCGGGGCTCTGTCGCTGTTCTCCCACTTATCCTCGACATATCCCTGACCCTCACCAGGGCCACCTCCGAAGCAGCCACCCTCCACATGGGGCTTGGCACTGAAGTAGGCAGGAAGCAAGGCTGAGGTTGGCCCTCACGGGCTCTTGGCAGCTCCTTCTCAGGCCCACCAAGACAGGGCTCTGTGTCTCTGCAAGCACCTAACATCGACCTATCCCTTACCCCCATCGGAGCAAAGCTCCGAAGCGACCACTCTCCAAGTGGATCTTGGCACAGAGGTAGCCAAGAATCAAGGTTGATGTTGGCCCTCACCTTCCTTGGCAGCCCCACCAATACCGTGGCTCTCTGTCTGTTCTCCCTCCTAACCTCAACCTAGCCCTGACCCTCATCAGGGCCACCTCCGAAGCGGCCACCCTCCCCATGGGGCTTGGCACTGAAGTAGCCAGGAACAAAGGCTGATGCTGGCCCTCACGGGCTCTTGTCGGCCCCACCAATACCGGGGCTCTGTGTCTGTGCTCGCACCTAACAGCGACCTATCCATTACCCTCATCGGAGCCAAGATCCGAAGCGACCACTCTTCATGTGGGGCTTAGGCACTGAGGCAGCCAAGAACCAAGGTAGATGCTCGTCCTCACGATCACTGCGCAGCCCCTTCTCAGCCGAACCAATGCCGGGGCTCTGTGCCTGTTCTCCCACCTTACCTCAACCTAGCCCAGACCCTCATCAGGGCCAAGCTCCGAAGTGGACACCCTCCACGTGGAGCTTGGCACTAAGGTAACCAGAAATCCAGCTTGATGCTGGTCCTCACCTTCCCTTGGTAGCCCCACCAAAACCGGGGCTCTGTCTCTGTTCTCCACCTTATCCTCGACATATCCCTTACCCTCATCGGAGCCAAGCTCCGAAGAGGCCACCCTCAACATGGGGCTCAGGCACTGAAGGGCAGCCCCGTCTCAGCCCCACCAATACCGGGGCTCTGTGTCTCTGCTCGCACATAACAGCGACCTATCCCTTACCCTCAGCGGAGCCATGCTCCGAAGCGACCACTCCCCACGTGGGGCTTAGGTACTGAAGTAGCCTGGAATCAAGGTTGATGCTGGCCCTCACGATATCTTTGCAGCCCCTTCTCAGCCCCACCAATACCAGGGCTCTGTATCTGTTCTCCCACTTAGCCTCGACAGATCCCTTACCCTCATCAGGGCAAAGCGCCGCAGCGGCCACACTCCACATGGGGCTTGGCACTGAGATAGCCAGGAATCAAGGGTGGTGCTGGCCCTCACCTTCCATTTGCAGTCCCTAGGCAAGCCCACCAACACCGGCGCTCTGTGCCTGTTCTCCCTCCTAACCTCAACCTAGCCGAGACCCTCATCAGGGCCAAGCTCCGAAGTGGCCACCGGCCACATGGAGCTAGGCACTGAAGTAGCCAGGAACCAAGGCTGATGCTGGCCCTCACGGTCCCTTGGCAGCCCCTTCTCAGCCCCACCAACACCGGGGCTCTGTGTCTCTGCAAGCACCTAACATCGACCTATCCCTGACCCTCATCGGAGCAAAGCTCCGAAGCGACCACTCTCCACGTGGATCTTGGCACTGAGGTAGCCAAGAATCAAGGCTGATGCTGGCCCTCACCTTCCTTGGCAGCCCCACCAACACCGTGGCTCTCTGTCTGTTCTCCCTCCTAACATCAACCTAGCCCTGACCCTCATCAGGGCCACCTCCGAAGCGGCCACCCTCCCCATGGGGCTTGGCACTGAAGTAGCCAGGAACAAAGGCTGATGCTGGCCCTCACGGGCTCTTGTCGGCCCCACCAATACCGGGGCTCTATGTCTGTGCTCGCACCTAACAGAGACCTATCCATTACCCTCATCGGAGCCAAGCTCCGAAGCGACCACACTTCATGTGGGGCTTAGGCACTGAGGCAGCCAAGAACCAAGGTAGATGCTCGTCCTCACGATCACTGCGCAGCCCCTTCTCAGCCGCACCAATGCCGGGGCTCTGTGCCTGTTCTCCCACCTTACCTCAACCTAGCCCAGACCCTCACCAGGGCCAAGCTCCGAAGCGGCCACCCTCCACGTGGAGCTTGGCACTAAGGTAACCAGAAATCCAGCTTGATGCTAGCCTCACCTTCCCTTGGTAGCCCCACCAAAACCGGGGCTCTGTCTCTGTTCTCCACCTTATCCTCGACATATCCCTTACCCTCATCGGAGCCAAGCTCCGAAGAGGCCACCCTCAACATGGGGCTCAGGCACTGAAGGGCAGCCCCGTCTCAGCCCCACCAATATCGGGGCTCTGTGTCTCTGCTCGCACATAACAGCGACCTATCCCTTACCCTCATCGGAGCCAAGCTCCGAAGACACCACTCCCCACGTGGGGCCTAGGTACTGAAGTAGCCTGGAATCCAGGTTGATGCTGGCCCTCACGATCTCTTTGCAGCCCCTTCTCAGCCCCACCAATACCAGGGCTCTGTATCTGTTCTCCCACTTAGCCTCGACAGATCCCTTACCCTCATCAGGGCAAAGCGCCGCAGCGGCCACACTCCACATGGGGCTTGGCACTGAGATAGCCAGGAATCAAGGGTGGTGCTGGCCCTCACCTTCCATTTGCAGTCCCTAGGCAAGCCCACCAACACCGGGGCTCTGTGCCTGTTCTCCTTCCTAACCTCAACCTAGCCGAGACCCTCATCAGGGCCAAGCTCCGAAGTGGCCACCGGCCACATGGAGCTAGGCACTGAAGTAGCTGGAACCAAGGCTGATGCTGCCCCTCACGGTCCCTTGGCAGCCCCTTCTCAGCCCCACCAACACCGGGGCTCTGTGCCTGTTCTCCCACCTAACCTCAACCGAGCCCTGACCCTCATCAGGGCCAAGCTCCGAAGCGGCCACCCTCCACGTGGAGCTTGGCACTAAGGTAAGCAGAAATGCAGCTTGATGCTGGCCCTCACCTTCCCTTGGTAGCCCCACCAAAACCGGGGCTCTGTCTCTGTTCTCCACCTTATCCTCGACATATCCCTTACCCTCATCGGAGCCAAGCTCCGAAGAGGCCACCCTCAACATGGGGCTCAGGCACTGAAGGGCAGCCCCACCAATACCGGGGCTCTGTGTCTCTGCTCGCACCTAACAGCGACCTATCCCTTACCCTCAGCGGAGCCAAGCTCCGAAGCGACCACTCCCCACGTGGGGCTTAGGTACTGAAGTAGCCTGGAATCAAGGTTGATGCTGGCCCTCACGATCTCTTTGCAGCCCCTTCTCAGCCCCACCAATACCAGGGCTCTGTATCTGTTCTCCCACTTAGCCTCGACAGATCTCTTACCCTCATCAGGGCAAAGCGCCGCAGCGGCCACACTCCACATGGGGCTTGGCACTGAGATAGCCAGGAATCAAGGGTGGTGCTGGCCCTCACCTTCCATTTGCAGTCCCTAGGCAAGCCCACCAACACCGGGGCTCTGTGCCTGTTCTCCCTCCTAACCTCAACCTAGCCGAGACCCTCATCAGGGCCAAGCTCCGAAGTGGCCACCGGCCACATGGAGCTAGGCACTGAAGTAGCCAGGAACCAAGGCTGATGCTGGCCCTCACGGTCCCTTGGCAGGCCCTTCTCAGCCCCACCAACACCGGGGCTCTGTGTCTCTGCAAGCACCTAACATCGACCTATCCCTGACCCTCATCGGAGCAAAGCTCCGAAGCGACCACTCTCCACGTGGATCTTGGCACTGAGGTAGCCAAGAATCAAGGCTGATGCTGGCCCTCACCTTCCTTGGCAGCCCCACCAACACCGTGGCGCTCTGTCTGTTCTCCCTCCTAACATCAACCTAGCCCTGACCCTCATCAGGGCCACCTCCGAAGCGGCCACCCTCCCCATGGGGCTTGGCACTGAAGTAGCCAGGAACAAAGGCTGATGCTGGCCCTCACGGGCTCTTGTCGGCCCCACCAATACCGGGGCTCTGTGTCTGTGCTCGCACCTAACAGCGACCTATCCATTACCCTCATCGGAGCCAAGCTCCGAAGCGACCACTCTTCATGTGGGGCTTAGGCGCTGAGGCAGCCAAGAACCAAGGTAGATGCTCGTCCTCACGATCACTGCGCAGCCCCTTCTCAGCCGCACCAATGCCGGGGCTCTGTGCCTGTTCTCCCACCTTACCTCAACCTAGCCCAGACCCTCACCAGGGCCAAGCTCCGAAGCGGCCACCCTCCACGTGGAGCTTGGCACTAAGGTAACCAGAAATCCAGCTTGATGCTAGCCTCACCTTCCCTTGGTAGCCCCACCAAAACCGGGGCTCTGTCTCTGTTCTCCACCTTATCCTCGACATATCCCTTACCCTCATCGGAGCCAAGCTCCGAAGAGGCCACCCTCAACATGGGGCTCAGGCACTGAAGGGCAGCCCCGTCTCAGCCCCACCAATATCGGGGCTCTGTGTCTCTGCTCGCACCTAATAGCGACCTATCCCTTACCCTCATCGGAGCCAAGCTCCGAAGACACCACTCCCCACGTGGGGCTTAGGTACTGAAGTAGCCTGGAATCAAGGTTGATGCTGGCCCTCATGATCTCTTTGCAGCCCCTTCTCAGCCCCACCAATACCGGGGCTCTGTATCTGTTCTCCCACTTAGCCTCGACAGATCCCTTACCCTCATCAGGGCAAAGCGCCGCAGCGGCCACACTCCACATGGGGCTTGGCACTGAGATAGCCAGGAATCAAGGGTGGTGCTGGCCCTCACCTTCCATTTGCAGTCCCTAGGCAAGCCCACCAACACCGGCGCTCTGTGCCTGTTCTCCCTCCTAACCTCAACCTAGCCGAGACCCTCATCAGGGCCAAGCTCCGAAGTGGCCACCGGCCACATGGAGCTAGGCACTGAAGTAGCCTGGAACCAAGGCTGATGCTGGCCCTCACGGTCCCTTGGCAGCCCCTTCTCAGCCCCACCAACACCGGGGCTCTGTGTCTCTGCAAGCACCTAACATCGACCTATCCCTGACCCTCATCGGAGCAAAGCTCCGAAGCGACCACTCTCCACGTGGATCTTGGCACTGAGGTAGCCAAGAATCAAGGCTGATGCTGGCCCTCACCTTCCTTGGCAGCCCCACCAACACCGTGGCTCTCTGTCTGTTCTCCCTCCTAACATCAACCTAGCCCTGACCCTCATCAGGGCCACCTCCGAAGCGGCCACCCTCCCCATGGGACTTGGCACTGAAGTAGCCAGGAACAAAGGCTGATGCTGGCCCTCACGGGCTCTTGTCGGCCCCACCAATACCGGGGCTCTATGTCTGTGCTCGCACCTAACAGAGACCTATCCATTACCCTCATCGGAGCCAAGCTCCGAAGCGACCACTCTTCATGTGGGGCTTAGGCACTGAGGCAGCCAAGAACCAAGGTAGATGCTCGTCCTCACGATCACTGCGCAGCCCCTTCTCAGCCGCACCAATGCCGGGGCTCTGTGCCTGTTCTCCCACCTTACCTCAACCTAGCCCAGACCCTCACCAGGGCCAAGCTCCGAAGCGGCCACCCTCCACGTGGAGCTTGGCACTAAGGTAACCAGAAATCCAGCTTGATGCTAGCCCTCACCTTCCCTTGGTAGCCCCACCAAAACCGGGGCCCTGTCTCTGTTCTCCACCTTATCCTCGACATATCCCTTACCCTCATCGGAGCCAAGCTCCGAAGAGGCCACCCTCAACATGGGGCTCAGGCACTGAAGGGCAGCCCCGTCTCAGCCCCACCAATACCGGGGCTCTGTGTCTCTGCTCGCACCTAACAGCGACCTATCCCTTACCCTCATCGGAGCCAAGTTCCGAAGCGACCACTCCCCACGTGGGGCTTAGGTACTGAAGTAGCCTGGAATCAAGGTTGATGCTGGCCCTCACGATCACTGCGCAGCCCCTTTTCAGCCCCACCAACACCGGGGCTCTGTGCCTGTTCTCCCACCTAACCTCAACCTAGCCCTGACCCTCATCAGGGCCAAGCTCCGAAGTGGACACCGGCCACATGGAGCTAGGCACTGAGATAGCCAGGAACCAAGGCTGATGCTGGCCCTCACGGCCACGCTCCGAAGAGGCCACCCTCGACATGGGGCTCAGGCACTGAAGTAGCCAGGAACCAAGGTTGATGGTGGCCCTCACCTTCCATTTGCAGTCCCTAGGCAGCCCCACCAACACCGGGGCTCTGTGCCTGTTCTCCCACTTAACGTCAACCTAGCCCTGACCCTCATCAGGGCCAAGCTCCGAAGTGACCACCGGCCACATGGGGCTTGGCACTGAAGTAGCCAGGAACCAAGGCTGATGCTGGCCCTCACGGGCTCTTGGCAGCTCCTTCTCAGGCCCACCAACACCGGGGCTCTGTGTCTCTGCTTCACGTAACATCGACCTATCCCTGACCCTCATCGGAGCCAAGCTCCGAAGCGACCACTCCCCACGTGGAGATGGCACTAAGGTAACCAGAAATGCAGCTTGATGCTGGCCCTCACCTTCCCTTGGTAGGCCCACCAAAACCGAAGCACTGTTTCTGTTCTCCCACTTATCCTCGACATATCCCTTACTCTTAGCGGAGCCCAGCTCCGAAGAGGCTACCCTCGACATGGGGCTCAGGCACTGAAGTAGTCAGGAACCAAGGTTGATGCTGGCCCTCACGATCTCTTGGCAGCTCCTTCTCACCCCCACCAACACCGTGGTTCTGTGCCTGTTCTCCCACCTAACCTCAACCGAGCCCTGACCCTCATCAGGGCAAAGCTTCGAAGCGGCCACACTCCACATGGGGCTTGGCATTGAGATAGCCAGGAATCAAGGCTGATGCCGGACCTCGCCTTCCGTTTGCAGTCCCACCAACACCGGCGCTCTGTGTCTGTTCCCCCAGTTATCCTCGACATATCCCTTCTCCTCAGAGGGCCAAGCTCCGAAGCGGCCACCCACCACATGGGGCTCTGGGGCAGACGTGGCCAGGAATGAAGGCTGATGCTGGCCCTCACGATCTCTTGTCAGCCCCTCCTCAGCCCCACCAACCCCTGCTCCCTTCTCTTTGGTCTCCCGCCTAAACATCAACCTACATCTTACCTTCAGCAGAGCCAGGCTCTGAAACGTCTACCCACCAGATGGCGCTCCAACACAGAGGGAACCAAGATGACTGGCGTTCGTTGCACTCGCCTGCCCCGGCAGCCCTTTGAGGTCCCCACCACCACCGGGGCTAGGCGCTTGCCGTAGCACTCAACCGTCAACCTTGCCGCAGCCCAACTGCAAAGCAGACAAGCGCCCCATCGAGCTCCCACACACGTTTTGCCAGGACTGAAATATGTTCGCAGTGCTCACCTTCCCTTTACAGCCCCTTCTCAGCTGCCCAGCACCCAGCCATCTCCAGCACCGCAAATGCGCAACATCCAGCACACCTAGCACCCCTTGGGATCTTTGGCAGTGCTTGGTGCTGGGCATGTGTCGGTGCTGGGTCGTGGGGGTACTGTGTGCTAGGCCCTGAGCGGAGTGGGTTCTGGACAGGTCTGGGTGCTGCGGTTGCTGGGTGTTGGGCATATCTGGGTGCTCGCCATGTCCCTGTGCTGGGCACTGGGAGGATTTGGTGCTGGGAATGGGCAGGCGATGATCGTGCCTGGGTGGTGGATGCGGGCTACAGGCAGTGCTGGGCACTGGCTGCGCTGGGTGCTGGTCATTGGGGGTACTGGGTTCTAGGCACTGGGCATGCGGGGTGCTGGACATCTCTGGGTGCTGAGCATGTCCAAGTGATGGGTCCGGGGCACTGGGACTGCTGGGCAGTGGGGGTGCTGGGGACTATGCATATCAGGGTGCTGGGCATGCCTGTGTACTGAGTGCTTGGCGCTGGGTTCTGGATGCTGGCTGGTGGGCATTGTCTGTGTGCTGGTTATTGGGCACTGGCGGTGGTAGGCATGGGAGTGCTTGTTGCTGGGCATTTTCTGATCCTGGCTGTTGGGGGCGCTGAGCACTGGGCATGTCTGGGTGATGGATGGAGGGAGTTTTGGGTGCTGGGCACTAGGGGTGCTGGCTAGTGGGTATGTCCGTGTGCTGGGTATGTCCATATGCCGGATGCTGTGCGCTGGGGGTGCTGGGCACTGGGGTTAGTGGGTGCTGTGCGCTGGGGATGCTGGGCACTGGGGTTAGTGGGTGCTGTGCACTGGGGTTGCTGGGTGCTGGGCAGCGCGACTGCTGGGGGCTGGGAGTGCTGGGTACTATGCATAAGCGGGTGCAGGGTATGTCTTGCTGCTGGATGGTGGGTTCTGGGGCTACTGGGAGCTGGGGGTATTGGGTGCTGGGCACTGGGGTTGCTGGGTGCTAAGTCCTGTGGGTGCTGGTTGCTGGGCCCTGGGAGTGCTGGGTACTATGCATAAGCGGGTGCAGGGTATGTCTTGCTGCTGGGTGCTGGGGGTATTGGGTGTTGGCCACTGGGGTGTTGGGTGCTGGGCATGTCCTCGTCCTTGGCATGACTGATGCTGGGCACTGGGGGTACTGGCTGCTGGGAGCTAGGGGTGCTGGCTTTGGGCATTTCAGTTGCTGGACATGACCAGGTGCTGGGCGTCTCCAGGTGCTGGGCATGTGCGGATGCTGTGTGCTCGGCACTTGGGGTTCTGGGGGGTCGGCGGTGAGGGTGCTGGACGCTGGGGATGCTGGCTGTTGCGGTGCTGGGTGCTGGGCACTGGGGCTGCTGAGTGGTGGGCATGTCCAGGTGCTGTTTGTTGGCGGTTGGGGTGCTGGGTTGTGCGCCTGTCCAGGAGTTAGTGCTGGGCCCTGGGGGTGCTGTGTATGTCCGAGTGCTGGGCATGTCCGGATGCTGGGTAAACGGGTTCTTGGGCTGTGGGGGTGTTGGGTATGCTGGTTTCTGGGCACTGGGGAGGTGCTGGCTGCGAGACCTGTATGGTGGTGGGTGTTTGGTGTACTGGGTGCAGGGCGCTGGGCGTGCTGGGTGCTGGGCACGTCCGGGTGCTACGTGCTGATCACTGGGGATGTTGGGGGCTGGTTTGCTGTGTTCTGGTGTGTAGCGTGCTGGGCATGTTTGGGTGCTGGGCATGTCCAGGTGCTGGGTACTGGGCGCTGGGGGTGGTGGTCCCTGGGGGTGCTGTGTGCTGGGCATGTCCGGGGGGTGGGTTGGGCAGTGGGGTTGCTGGGTGCTGGGAATGTGCGGGTGCTGGGGGCTGGGCCCTGAGGTTGATGGGGGCTGGGCACTCGGGTTGCTGGGTGCTGGCTGGTGCGGTTGCGGGGCCCTGGTGTTGCTGGGTACTATGCATAACTGAGTGCAGGGTATCTCTTGGTGCTGGAGGTACTGGGTACTGGGTGCTGGGCATATCCGGTGCTGGGCCTGTGCTCTGGAGTTGCTGGGTTCTGTGCTCTGGGGGTGCTTGTTTCGTGGCACGTGCGTGTGCTGTGTGCTCTTCCCTGGTTGTGCTGGGTATGTGTGGGTGTTGGGCAGTGTGGGTGCTGTGTGGTGGGCGCTGGGCATGTCTGGGTGCTGGGTGATGGGCACTGGAGGTTCTGGGCGATGGGGAGCAGGGAAGCTGCCTGCTAGGCATGTCTGAGTGCTGGGCATGTCCGGGTGCTGGGTACTGTGCGCTGGCAGTGGTGGGCGGTGGTGGTGCTGGGTGCTGGGCATGTCCGGGTGCTAGGCAATGGCGGTGCTGGGTGCTTGGCGCTGGGGGTGATGGTCTTTGGGTGTGCTGGGTGCTGGGCATGTCCCTGTGCTGGGTGGTGGGGGTGCTGGGCATGTGCGGGTGTTGGTTGCCGGGCCCTGGGTGTACTGGGTGCTGGACGCTGGGGTGGTTGGTTTCTGGGCGCTGGGGCTGCTGGGTTCTGTGCCCCTGTGTTGCTGGGTGCTGAGCATGTCCGGGTGCTGGCCATGTCTAAGTGCAGCGTGCTGGGCACTGGGTGCTGGGGGGTGGGGGTGCTGGATGCTGAGTGTTGGGTATGCTGGTTTCCGGGCACTGGGCGGAAGTGTGTGAGACCTGTGGGTGTGTTGTATGGTGGGTGTTTGGGGTGCTGAGTGCTGCAGGTGCTGGGCATGTCCAGGTGCTATGTGCTGATCACTGGGGTTCTTGGGGGCTGGTTTGCTGTGTTCTGGTGTGTTGGGCGCTGGGCATGTTTGTCTGGGTGCTGGGCATGTCTGGGTGCTGGGTACTGGGAACTGGCAGTGCGGGGCGGTGCGGGTGCTGTGTGCTGGGCATGTCGGGGTGCTGGGTACTGGGCAGTGGGAGTGCTGGGTGCTAGGTACTGGGGGTGCTGGGCCTTGGCATTGCTGGCTACTATACATAACTGAGTGCAGGGTATGTCTTGGTGCTGGATGCTTGGTGCTGGAGGTACCGGGTGCTGGGCATATGCAGTGCTGGGTGTTGGGCATATCCGGTGCTGGAGGTACCGGGTGCTGGGCATATGCAGTGCTGGGTGTTGGGCATATCCGGTGCTGGGTGGCTGTGCTGGGGTTGCTGGGTGCTGTGCTGTGAGGGTGCTGGATTCCTGGCATGTGCGTGTACTGTGTGCTGGGCCCTGGTTGTGCTGGGTATGTGTGGGTGCTGGGTGTTGGGCACTGGGGGAGGGTGGTGCTAGGTGCTGGGCATGTCCAGGTGCTGAGCAATGGTGGTGCTGGGTGCTTGGCGCTGGGGGTGGTGGTACCTGGGGCTGCTGTGTGCTGGGCACGTCGGGGTGCTGGGTTTTGGGCGGTGGGGGTGCTGGGTGCTGGGCGTGTGCGTGTATTGGTTGCTGGACCCTGGCGTGCTGGGCGCTGGCGCTATCGGTTACCGGGTGCTGGGGGTGCTGGGTTCAATGCAGCGTATGCAGGTCCTGGGCAGTGGGTGTGCTGGAAGCTGGGTGTTGGGTATGCTGGTTCCTGCCACTGCGGGTGCTGCGTGTGAGACTTGTGGGCGTGCTGGATGGTGGGTGTTTGGTGTGCACCCTCACTGCCCACCACCCAGAACCCCAAGTGCCGAGCACACAGCATCCGGACGTGCCCAGCACCTGCACACGCCCAGCACCCACAAGACCCAACAACCAGCACTGGTCATGACCAGTACCTGGAAATGCCCACAGCCAGCACCCCTAGCTCCCCGCACCCAGCACTCCCAGGGCCCAGCACGAATTCCCGGACATGCGCACAACCTAGCACACCCACCGCCAACACACAGTCCCTGGACATGCCCAGCACCCAGCAGCCCCACTGCCCAGCACCGCATTGCCCAGCATCCCCAGCGCCCAGCACCCTCACTGCCCACCACCCAGAACAACAAGTGCCGAGCACACAGCATCCGCACATGCCCAGCACCGGGGCACAGCCAGCACCCACAAGACCCAGCACCCGGTCATGACCAGCAACTGGAAATGCCCACAGCCAGCACCTCTAGCTCCCAGCAGCCACCAACCCCAGTGCCTAGCACTCAGCACCCAGTCGTGCCAAGCACCCAACACACCGGTGCTCAGCACCCTGCACCCGGTCGTGTCCAGGGCCCACCACACAGCACCCACACTGCCCAACACCCAGCACCCACACATACCCGGCACAACCAGGGCCCAGCACACAGCCCACGCACGTGCCGGGAATCCAGCATCCCCAGAGCACAGCACCCAGCAACCCCAGCACAGCCACCCAGCACCGCATATGCCCAGCATGAAGCACCGCATATGCCCACAACCCAGCACCCAGTAGCTCCAGCACCAGGCATCCAGCACAAAGACATACCCTGCACTCAGTTATGCAGAGTACCTAGCAATACCGGGCCCAGCACCCCAGTACCTAGCACCCAACACTCCCACTGCCCAACACCCACCACCCGGACATGCCCAGCACACAGCACCCCCACCACCCCACACCGCCAGCGCCCAGTATGCAGCACCCAGAAATGCCCAGCACCCAAACATGCCCAGCACTCAACACACCACTGCCCAGATCCCAGCAAACCAGCCCCCAACATCGCCAGTGATCAGCACATAGCACCCGGAATGCCCAGCACCCGCAGCGCTCAGCACCCAGCACCCCCACGGCCCAGCAGCCAGCACCGCAGCAACCAGCATCCCCAGCGCCCAGCACCCGGTCATGCCAAGCACCTGGACATGCCCAGCACCAAGCACGCCCGTGCCCAGCACACAATATCCCCAGCACCCAGTAGCCCCAGCACCCAGCAGCAAGAGATACCCTGCACCCGCTTACGCATAGTACCCACAGCGCTCAGCAGCCACCATCCCCAGTGCTCTGTACTCAGCACACCAAACACCCACCATCCAGCACCCCCACACGTCTCACACCCAGCACCCCCAGTGCGCAGTACCCCACACCCAGACATGCCCAGCACCCGGACATACACAGCACTCAGCACTGTCCTGCTTCCGGCTGGGACAGAGTTAACTTTCTTCCCAGTAGCTTGGGAGGTGTGCTGGCTTTTGGGTTTGGTGTGAGAGGAGCGTTGATGGCCCCTTAATGCTTTGGCTGTTGCTGGGCGGTGCTTGCACCGGGAGACTTTTGTTCTCTCTTTTCGGCCTCCCACAGGAAGCTCGGGGGGGGTGGGAGGTGGCGGGGGGGGGGGGCACAGCCGGTGTAGTTGACCTAGCTGGCCAATGGGGTATTCTATAGCATGTGACATCCTGCTCAGTATAAAAAATGGGAGGGGGCGGGGGAGGGAAACGACTCTCCCCCCCCCCCCCCGCCCCAGTTCATGACACGCGGTCGGCAGCGGTGAGCAGTTGCATTCTGCATTGCCTGCTTTGTACCGTCTGTTGTTGTTGTTGTTCTCATTGTTATTATTACTGTTCTACTTCGTTTTATTTCAATCATTAAACTGTTTTGATCTCAACCCGGGAGTTTTCCTACTTGTGCCCTCCCGATTCTCTCCCCCATCCCACAGGGTGGGGGGAGGAGGAGAGCCAGCGGCTGCGTGGGGTTTTTTTGCAGGCTGGGGTTAAACCACGACATGCACCCATCATACCCTCCACCCAGCACCCCCAGGGCCCAGCACTCATTCTCGGACATGCGCACAACCTAGCACATCCACCACCAACACACAGCCCCTGGATATGCCCAGCACCCAGCAGCCCCACTGCCCAGCACCCAGAGCACCCAGCATCCCCAGCACCCAGCAGCAAGAGATACCCTGCACCCGCTTATGCATGGTACCCAGCACTCCCAGGGCCCAGCAACCAGCACCCCAAGTACTTAGCCTCCAGCACCCACACCAGCCAGCACCCAGCAAGGCCGGTACCCAGCAACCTCAGGGCCCAGAACCCAGCAGCCAGCCATTGCCCAGCACCCAGACATGCCCAGCACCCAGCAACCCCAGTGCACACAACCCAGAAGCCCCAGCGCCCAGAAACCAACAGCCCCAGTGCCCAGCACTCCCAGGGCTCAGAAACCAACATTCGCATGCACCCAACACTCCAACCACCCAGCACGCGGACATGCCCAGCATGCAGCACCACCAGGGACCACCACCCCCAGCACCACGCACCCAGCACTACCACTGCCCAGCACCTGGACATGCCCAGCACCCAAATGTGCCCAGCAGGCAGCTTCCCTGCTGCCCACCGCCCAGCATCGCGACCGCCCAGCACCCCGACCACCCAGCACCCACACATACCCAGCACAACCAGGGCCCAGCACACACACATGCCAGGTTAAACCATGACATGCACCCATCATACCCTCCACCCAGCACCCCCATGGCCCAGCACTCATTCCCAGACATGCGCACCACCTAGCACACGCACCGCCAACACACTGCCCCTGGACATGCCCAGCCGCCCCAGTGCCCAGCACCCAGTAGCCCCAGCACCAAGCAGCAAGAGATACCCTGCACCTGCTTATGCATAATACCCAGCACTCCCAGGGCCCAGCAACCAGCACTTAGCCCCCAGCACCCACACCAGCCAGCACCCAGCAAGGCCGGTGCCCAGCACCCAGCAACCTCAGGGCCCAGAACCCAGCAGCCAGCCATTGCTCAGCACCCAGACATGCCCAGCACCCAGCAACCCCAGTCCACAGAACCCAGAAGCCCCAGTGCCCAGAAACCAACCACCCCAGTGTCCAGCACCCAGTACACCCAGGGCCCAGCAACCAACACCCGCACATGCCCAGCACCCCCACCACCCAGCACACCCAAAGACTATCACGCCCAGCGCCAAGCACCCAGCACCGCCATTGCCTAGCACCGGGACATGCCCAGCACCCAGTACCACCACCACCAGTGCACAGTACCAAGCACCCGGATATGCCCAGCACTGAGACATTCCTACCAGGCAGCTTCCCTGCTCCCCATCGCCCAGGACCTCCAGTGCCCAGCACCCAGCACCGGGACATGCCCAGCGCCCACCACACAGCACCCATACTGCCCAACACCCAGCACCCACACATACCCAGCACAACCAGGGCACAGCACACGCACATGCCAGGAATCCAGCACCCTCACAGCACAGCACCCAGCAAACCCAGAGCACACACCTAGCACCGGATATGGCCAGCACCGGATATGGCCAGCACCAAGACATACCCTGCACTCAGTTATGCATAGTACCAAGCAATGCCAGGGCCCAGCATCCCCAGTACTTAGCACCCAGCACTCCCACCGCCCAATACCCACCACCCGGACGTACCCAGCACCCCCACTGCCCGTGCCCAGCACCCAGACATGCCCAGCACCCAAACACGCCCAGCGCCCAACACACCAGAAAGCAGCAAACCAGCCCCCACCATCCCCAGTGATCTGCACATAGCACCCAGCACACGCTGCGCCCAGCACCCACCACCCACAGTGCCCAGAAACCAGCATACCCAATGCCCAGCATCCAGTACCACCACCACCCCAACTGCCCAGTACCCGCACGCGGATATGCCCAGCACCCGAACATACACAGTACCCCTAGGACCCAGCACTCAGAACTGCAGTGCACTGCACTGTCCTGCTTCTGGCTGGGACAGAGTTAACTTTCTTCCCAGTAGCTTGGGGGGTGTGCTGGCTTTTGGGTTTGGTGTGAGAGGAGCGTTGATGGCCCCTTAATGCTTTGGCTGTTGCTGGGCGGTGCTTGCACCGGGAGACTTTTGTTCTCTCTTTTCGGCCTCCCACAGGAAGCTCGGGGGGGGGTGGGGGGGCGGGGGGGTGGGGAGCACAGCCGGGGTAGTTGACCCAGCTGGCCAATGGGGTATTCTATAGCATGTGACATCCTGCTCAGTATAAAAAATGGGAGGGGGCGGGGGAGGGGGCTCTCCCCCCCCCCCGTTCACGACACACGGTCGACAGCGGTGAGCAGTTGCATTGTGCATTGCCTGCTTTGTATCGTCTGTTGTTGTTGTTGTTCTCATTGTTATTATTACTGTTCTACTTCGTTTTATTTCAATCATTAAACTGTTTTGATCTCAACCCGGGAGCTTTCCTACTTGTGCCCTCCCGATTCTCTCCCCAATCCCACGGGGTGGGGGGGGGAGGTGAGCCAGTGGCTGCGTGGGGTTTATTTGCTGGCTGGGGTTAAACCAACACATGCACCCATCATACCCTCCACCCAGCACTGCCAGGGCCCAGCACTCCCATGGCCCAGCACTGATTCCCACACATGCACACAACCCAGCACACGCACCGCCAATGCACAGCACCTCGACATGCCCAGCAGCCCCGGAGCCCAGCACACAGCACCCAGCAGCCCCAGCACCAGGACATGAAAAGAAGCCAGTCCCCACAGTGCCCAACAACCCACGACTCAGCAACGGAACATGCCTAGCACCAGGCACCACCAATGTGTAGCAAGGAGTGCTAGGTGTGGTGGATATGGCACATTTGGGGTGCTGGAGCTGGCTGGGTGTTGGGCAGCTGAGAAGGGTCTATCAAGGGAAGGTGAGAGCCACCAACATCTTTCAGTCCTGCCTGTTAGTTTATGGGAGCCCGAAGAGGGGATCGACTGCTTTGCAGTTGGGCTGTGGTAAGGTTGCTGGTTGGGTGGTAGAGCGAGAGCAGCTCCCTCGGAAAGGGCTGCCACGAAAGGCAAGAGCCAGAAACAGCTTTCAATCCTGGTTCTTTCTGTGTTGGAGCGCCCTCTGGTGGGAAGCCGTTTACGAAATGGGCTCGAGAGATGGTAAGGCAAAGGTTGATATTTAGGTTTGAGAATAAGGGAGAGGGGTGGTGGGACCGGGAAGGGTCCCGTGGTGGGTCCATGTGGTGGGTGGCGTTAACTAATGCAGAAGGATCTCGTTATCTACACAGAACCTCAAACTATCCCTTATCCTCCTCAGAGGCAAGCTCCGAAACGGCCACCCACCTCCTCCGGCTCAGGCACAGAAATAGCCAAGAATCAAGGACGATGCTGGCCCTCACGATCTCTTGGCAGCCACTTCTCAGCCCCATCAACACCGTGGCACTGTACCTCTGCTCGCACCTAACAGCGACCTATCCCTTACCCTCACCAGGGCCACCTCCGAAGCGGCCACAGTCCACATGGGGCTTGGCACTGAAGTAGCCAGGAAACAAGGTTGATGCTGGCTCTCACTATCACTTCGCAGCCCCTTCTCAGCCGCACCAATGCCGGGGCTCTGTCTCTGTTCTCCCACCTTACCTCAACCTAGCACAGACCCTCATCAGGGCCAAGCTCCGAAGCGGCCACCCTCCACGTGGAGCTTGGCACTAAGGTAACCACAAATGCATCTTGATGCTGGGCCCCACGTTCCCTTGGTAGTCCCACCAAAACCGGGGCTCTGTCTCTGTTCTCCACCTTATCCTCGACATATCCCTTACCCTCATCGGAGCCAAGCTCCGAAGAGGCCACCCTCAACATGGGGCTCAGGCACTG